>NC_091124.1:15045000-15345000 GCF_040183065.1 Periplaneta americana
AAATTACTGCGGACGCTACATGATCTTATTATTTTAAATTCTACAGATCTTGAACATGGTATAGTGATGAACCTACAATAAATTGGTTGAATATGTGATGCAATCATATATAAAATATAATTTGGAAGTCAAAGGGCGGGATTTCATAAAGTAACACATTTTTCTCGTTTGACACCCATGGGATAGAGAATAGCCACCCTCACTATGAAATTTCAAATGACACCCCTATATTTTTATACTTAAATAACGTCGTTGTTCCTGCAATAACTCTTATGTGCAAAATATAAAACTTTTCAGTAGGAAGAAAAAACGCAAGTAAGCTTATTCATTCTATGGCAGCCGTACTTAGGAGATCGTGAATTCTTATATTTTCGAAAGAAAGAAATATAATTACATATAGGAGATTTTATTATTTGCTGTATCACTATTTAAGTTATTTAATAGAGCAAAAATCTGAAAATCAATAAATAGGCCTATGTCACATAGGAGTTATTGCAGGACCAACGACGATGTGAAAGAGCATTCAATTGTTTATACACTCATTCATTTATTTCACATCTTTTGTTTTATATCGTTGCCTGGCAACCTCGATTGTTTGTACTGTTGATTAGAGCTGAAGCTATAAATACCATTGAACATTTCTTGTAATAGTTGTGTTTGTGTATTAAATTATTGTAAAATGATGTATATCCTTCAAGAGAGAACAGAAGTCATATTTATTTATGGAGCTGAAAATCGTTGTGCCCGTCAGGTTTTCTTCAATGAAAATTGGTCCAACAATATCATCCCCAAAAATTCCAGCCCATTTTTACCCGATACATTTTTATTATCTTCCTAGCTTTATTTCTACACTTCAATAAAGTTATATCAATGTGTAGATAGAATAAAAAGAGAACAAAATTAACCCTTAAAGAAATTAAATAAATAATCTATGTTAATCCGTAGCTACACAACGAAACAAAACGTGCATCTAAACTCATTTTTAATAAGGCGTAATTAGGTTAAGTATTTTTAATAAAGAATAGACTAAATCGAAGTAGAAACTATTAAAAGTCCAAAAAGGTAAAAGGTATCCCCATGGATGGGGAAGGCATGGAGGTAGAGCCCCATGCTTTCCATGACCTCGGCACTAGAATGAGATGGTGTGGTCGGCACCACGCTCTGACCGCCTTTTACCCCCGGGAAAGACCCGGTACTCAATTTTAAAGGAGGATGAGTGAACCTCGGGGCCGTTCTGAAAGTTTGGCAACGAGAAAAAATCCTGTGACCACCTGGGATCGAACCCCGGACCTTCCAGTCCGTAGTCAGCTGCTCTACCAACTGAGCTACCCGGCCTTATTAAAAGTCTAAAATATCGAGAAAATAGGCAAAAAGGAAATAACTGCTTTTACGCTAAAAACTAAATTACTTCACTAAAACGCTGCAAAATATCAATAAAAACGAACTTATTTTCTTTACAAACCTCGTATACAATTGACCTAATTACATCATATGTTTTATTACGTTTTTTCACCCTCTTTCCAGTATATTTTCAAAGGAACTAACAAGGCATCACTAAATTGGTCTTCATTAGAAACATGTTAGCTGTCCATTCCGTGTGCTAATGCGATAAGATTCTAATCACTTTAAATCTAAGCCTTGGGATAAAGGGTCTTCTTTCAAGAGCTGTATCGGTACTCACCAAGGAGCTGTCAGCCCGTAGCTATCATTACGCCGTAGTTTGGAGAACGACAATGCGCCCGGCTTAGGCAAGAAGAATTGGGCGGCTCTTGGTCTAGTGGGTTCGACTTAATCCTTGCAGGTCGGTTTCTGGTTACCTGTAAGCATATCCCATGGCATAGGTACAAGAATGCAAAAGCAAACAGCATCAACTATGGTTTTACTAGTACAGATCGAAAAAAACTTGTGCTTTATTATATGACAATTAAGCGACTGAATTAAGGTGAATATTATTTTCGCAAGTTTGCAATAAAGGCAACATTTCTTAAGTTACAAAAGTCGTAAAATAATTAATTTTCCCAAGAACAGTAATAATTGTTCCTGATTGTCTTGGTAAAATGGGTGTAAAAAGCTTCGGTAATTTGCTAGGAGGCATAGTTACACATAGGCTAGTATTACATTAAACGTGGAGTAGTTACTTAAGGAATTTATCAATTGTGCTTCTAAAGTTTTGGGTCCAGGGAAATTTACGCCTATTGGAATGTAATGCAGACTTTCTTAATTTGTGCCGAAAATATTAGAAATTGTGGACCAATACTTCAATTTTGCAGTGACGGTTTCTGCATATTTCTTAAGAGGAGGAAAGAAGTTAACAGCACGAAATGACACCTTCTTGAATGAAACATGCTACAAATTAGCCTACATGCATACATGTAAGACCAGGTAGTGTTGGGGTTGGCCTTCCCTTCTGTATAGCAATAATCTGTTCTTGTAAACTGAGTTTCCTAAATTTTCCAAAATATATTACGTTTTCACTTCCAGTCATTGTTGAATAATTGCACAAATTAACAATTACAAGGAAATTCACAACCTCGCAGCATTTTTCGAGCACACTACAGCATCACACGTATTGGAAGAGATTATAGCTTCTAACACATAATCGGAACCGTTTTACGGAAATGGGAATGGGAAATAATCTGAGGAAAGCGAGAACACTGCACCCACCCACGTGGTCTGTGTTGCCACATATACATTTTACAAGTTCAGTATCACATGCTTTTGAAGAATGTCAGTTCTTGTAAAGTCATATTATCATTATTGTTCAAAGCTGCCGGTGGCCGATTAATTTTTTATGTTAGCCAAAAAATAATGCAGTTTTGAGTACCTACTTTCAATTTCAAATATATTTGTACAAAACTGACAACTTGGCTGTTACCCTGTCTAGTAGACAATGAATGGAAGTGAATTTAAGGGGCCAAAAAGATCTGCGATATTAACGTAGAACTAACTACTTTCTCTTAGTTTTATATAAACCCAACTTTAACTTTCAAATATCCTTGAAAGTTTCAAACCATGAATAGTAGCCTATATAAAATACAATGAATAATATTTTTGAATTATAATTTCAAAAAAAAAAAAAGTTTATATGATGTCTTTCATAGCTTTGCGTTAAAACTGTTTTTATTGTGCCTCCTCCTAGATGTGTTATAGTCTGGTTGAATGCAACATCGTTAGATGGCAGCGGTAGCGAGCTTTCTGCACGACCAGTCGGTTTCTATTTCCCGCCCATGCGCTGATTCAGAGGAGGATCTCCTCCCTCTCCTTTCATTTACTTGCTTTAAAACTCGCTTCTTTCTCTGGCCGCTAGTGCGCTGTTGTCTATGTGTGCTAACTGCAGTAAAGGAGGAATGGATTGGCTTTCCTCCACACAAACAATCTCGCATCTTTCTCAGAGTTTTCTAGCAGCACATGAGCGCGCGTCGTTTAAAACTCGTTCAACCGAGTTTTCTTGTAGCTGAGCCTTAAAAATTATCGAATCTTCCTCGAATTTCAAGGCACATATTTTATTTGGTATTTACTTTCAAAAGAAGAAAAATGTGAGGAGGACGTTCCTCCCTTCCCTCCCCCGAGGAACCGCCACTGCAATTTTGTTATTTTTAATTATAGCTTCCTTTGTCTTGGCCTCTAAATGCCACTATTTTGGTCCCATATGTAGGTACACTTCAACCATATTTTGTAGATATTCTATACAAGGAATACACACCTGGTAATAAGTGGCTATCTAGACCGAATGAATTGACCAGCAGCGAATGGAAGGACGCTATTAAGATGAGTACTAATATATGCCCAGTACGCGCTCTACCAGGCAGGTGTCAGGATGGAATCCACTGCCGACATTGTCGGAGTGAGAAAGAAACTCTTGCTCACATTCTGGAAGCCTGCCTTTGTGGAGAACTACTAAGGAATAGTCACCACAAGATTCGATCCCTCCTAGCATCGGCCCTAAGAGGAAAAAACTACCAAGTAGAAGAGGAGGTCCATGGTTTGTCCACAAATGGGTCTACAATGCATATTGACATAATTGCTATCTCGAAAAGATCAACAATTGCATTCATAATTGATACAACTGTAAGGATAGAAACATACAAAAATTAACCTGCTGACGTACATCAGGAAAAATTCGATACAGTAGAACCTCGAATATCCGTCACCCTTTTAACCGATTGTTGGATTAACCGTCTGTCGTTCTCTCCTTTTTTGTTGAAAAAAAATATTGAGTACTACACAATACATTAGTACGTATTTTTTTATAGAGAGTGATATTACAAGCCTTTGCCCTTACAAATTATGATCTACTGTTCGAGTGACCTGTTTAATTTCTCTGCAAAACATCTTCCAGAAGTGCCAAAAGAATACATGTTGTGCTAAGTATCGAAGAGAAGTGCATATAATTGAGTGGTTTTGGAAAAGAGGAACTGTGGTTCATCTCACATCGGAATACGAGACTGGAGTTACAACTGTGCGATATTTAATAAAAAAACAAGGATAAAGTGTATAAATTAATTAAATCTATAATATGAGACCTATAATTTTCCCATCTTTCCACAGAAATCTACCATAGGAAGTTTTCTTGATCCTTAGAAACCCGTCATTGACATTCATTTATTCATAGTGTTCTGTTACTGCGAACCCAGCATTCTCCAGTCTTTCCTATTTTCTGCCTTCCTCTTAGTCTTCGCATATGATCCATATATCTTAATGCCGTCTATTATTTGATATATTCTTCTGCCCCGAAATCTTCTCCCGTTCACCATTCCTTCCAGTGCATCCTTCAGTAGGCAGTTTCTTCTCACTCAGTGACCTAGCCAATTCCTTTTTCTCTTCCTGATCAGTTTCAGCATTATTCTTTCTGCACTCACTCTTTCAAACAGAGCTATTATACTTAAAACTTCTGATCCACTACCTAATGTGTTAAAACACATGACCACGGAGAAAATTTCGAAACTGCATTATGAAACACTTAATTCTTCTATGGTAGGGATTATCCGATTTTTTCGATTAACCGTTCAGCTCACCCACTTCATTACCGCGGATAATAGAGGTTCTACTGTATATAGGCCTACCTCATTATACCATACTATAAGGAAAAATATCATCCAACGTCGTCAGTCGAAGTTACTGGATTAGTCTACTGATTGGGGCTAGAGGAACCATCACAAAAAGATTCGCACATTTTTGCAAGCAGTTTGGTATAGGACAAACTCTTGTTAATGAAGTATCTCTGTCTGCAGTGAAGGGATCTATAAAAATTCTAAGAAACCATCTCTACACGTAAATAGATTGATCTCTTTGCTATGGCGACCTGCTCACTTAAGTTGGGTCCTGCAACTTGTGCTAAATAGACGACTACGACCACCTGATAACAGATACCAGGAAGATTTGATGATTCTTCTAGAATTAATGATGATTAGTTCAATCGTTTTCAATTATTTTTTATTATGAGATTTCTTTTTCTTTTCCTTCTTCATTGTTTTCTTTTTTTTTCATTTATAATTGTTTACCTACCATTTATTTTTTAAAAAATATATACAGTTTTATGGTAAGTTTTGTCTTGTAGGTAGCCTCCACTTGGAAAAACACTGAATAAATAAAAAAAAAAAAAAAAAAGAATCCAATCTAAATTCGGACCCACATATTAAATACATATAGGCTAGGCCTACATATAAGAAGTCATTCTCTATTCTCCATTTACTAAAAACATTGTCATTATCCACCTAAATTAAAACGGAGTCTCGCACAGGCCGCATTCCGCTAACATGACGAAAGCAGCTATCCAGGAGTTTGGTTGGGAGGTGATTCCACATCCGCCATACTCTCCCGATCTTGCTCCTCAGATTTCCAACTTTTCCGTTCTCTATTTTTTGGTAACGAAGGTTATTTAAAAACAGATTGACGACTTCTTTAACTCCAAACCAGCAGATTTCTTTAGACGTGGAATTGAAAACCTACCTCATTGTTGGCGGAGAGACATAGATACTGTTCGCATTTCCGGAGACGATCCGAGCAAGGAATGCGAGTTTTTCCCCCACTTTTATAACCAACCCCCGACACGGAACCGTCTGGTCTTTGACATAAGTCTTGTTTGTCCCAGTCGGCCAATGACACCGCCCCCATCAATGTGTTTCTTCAAAGACGCTGAGTTGCTAGCTTACCTTCACCTCTTACCCCACAAAGAACATAATCCCCGCGTAGGGATGCTCTCGTGAAGTTTTTACAGTAATGTAGGAGAATATACAGTATTACTTATTAATTTCTCTCTTTAATCTCACCACAGAGGAAAAACGCTACGAAATTTTGCATCATCCTCACTGTGTATGTCTCACTCATTTTGACGTACCGTTTGCATTTCATTATCCTTTTTTCCTTTCTTTCAATATCTATGTTATGTATCTCATTTCTTTTGACTTATTTCTTACATTGCATTATGATTATCTCTTTCAATGTATACTATAGGCCTATTTGTTGTAGTGTTCTTTGTACTGAAATGTTATTCATGGTTCGGTGTTAAAATGCTCTATAGCGATAACTCTGACAGATAAAATAAAAACATTATTATTATTATTATTATTATTATTATTATTATTATTATTATTATTATTATTATTGACTACTTATTCTTTTGTATGGCCTTAAACGGTGATATTGATTATGAATCCTTCATAAGCAGTATCTACATTCGGGCCCCTTCGAATGGTTTAAGATTTCAAAAAAATTTTTTATATCTGTAAGCCGAAATCTCTCTCTCTCTCCAGTTGTCAGATGCATGAAAGCTGCCATTTTACATTCTATTAATTCAGATCCGTTTATTGTGTAGTTTGTTGTTTGGTTATTCTTATATTAAGCATACTCATCAAAATCACATTAATTTCAATTTCATCCGATTGTGTTGTTTTTGGGTTTTCGTGTATCATGTATTTTGCAGTTATCTATTCATTTTGTGATTATTGTTTATCTGTATTTGTCTCTAATTTTAATAATTATTTGTATGCACTGTTTTTGTAATTATTCCTTGTTCACTGTAAATTTTGTGCTAACTTTTATTTTGCACTGAACTGTTATTCGCCCCAGGCTATTGTACAGCACAATAAATATCAGTAAATAAGTAAATAAATTACTATAATTACTACTTTCTGCACAGGTCAAAAGAATATATATTTTAAAAATGACCTTATGAACCATTACATGGCCGAAAAACGTAGGGATATGCGGAGTGAACCGTAACCAATGTCACTAATTTCGAAGGGTTATTCTGTATGATTTCAAATAAAAAAGTTTAGAACAATTTTACTCGTTTTTGCTTCCTTTCCGAGGTAAAAATGTTTTATATGAAATATTTCATAACGTATTTTAGGAAAGCTACTGATTTAATTCCCAATATGCTCAGTCAATTTAAGAGAGCAGTGTATTATGACAATAGATGATTCAAAGAATTTTAGTTTTGTCCTTTAAATGTGCAGAAATCTAATCTGAACAAATGTAACTTTTCGTTCTGTAAAGAAATATTAAAATGTTACATTTGTCAGGATCAAATTTCTGCACATTTAAAGAACAAAACTAAAATTCTATCAATCATTCATTTTCATAATACACTGCTCTCTTAAATTGACCGAGCATATTGGGAATTCAATCAATGGTTTTCTCAAATCACTCTATGATATGTTTCATATGAAACAATTTAACAATTTTAAACTTTTTGTTTTGTTTGAAATATCTCAAAGAATAACCCCCCTGAAATTTATGATTTTATATACGGATCGTCTTCTACAGTAGTGGCAAAAAAACCGGACCGACCCTTGTAGCTGATTTCAGAGCCTTGTTCACTCCAGAGCCACGACAGACTGGTAACTAACACTTTCGTGGTTCGAATCCTGCCTGGGAAGGAAACTTTTTTTTGTTCATTATTCAAATTTATTCCCAATAGCTACGTTTCGATTGCAGCGATATTTCACTACTTAATTAACTTATTATTCCCAGAACATGAATTTTACCAGGTTATTTTCTAATGGCTTTCGAAATGGGCTACGTCAGCAGCCGAAACTACAACAATTTCAATAGATTAGAGGTGGGTAAAAAATACACAACAGTTATTTTGGAACTGTTCCGGTCTCGGAACTGTTGCAAAAATGAACAGTAGGTTGGAACCTCCTGTTCCGAAATAACACTGTTCCGACTCCGAGCTGCTCACTTGCCCAGCTGTTGCGGGCACGCAGTACTGCGTTGCGCAAGGCATGTTCCACTCCGAGACAACAGAGAACAGTCGAAACCCGTTCCGTTGAACCATGACAGTTCCGGCTACACTGTTCTCGTTGTTCTTTATGTAGTACTAGGAACAAGTTGGAACTTGGAACTCTCACGTGGATGGATGAGGAAGCATGGAAATTGAAATCCTTGTAGTGTGATCATAAGTAATGACAGAGAGCGAGGTGTGATGCGAAGTTTAAATTATTACACTTTGGTACAGATGCGTTTCTAACATTTTACTAAGTGTGGGAATTTCAGGTTTCACCACTGCTAATGTATAAATATATACAGTAGTTATATATTTTTATTATGTATCAAATTATAATGTAATTATTATTATTATTATCATCATCATAACTAAGCATTAAGAAACGTAAAAATAAAAATAAATAATTTTAGTTCTTTTTTTACTACGGAACACGGAGAACAAAAATTACATACTACACGTTTTAAGTGAGATGTTAAATTTTTTAGTTGGTTACCGTGTCTTCATGACTTCATATACCAATTAGTATTGCAATCTGACCTTGTATTCAACAGCTGTTCATCTAATAAACATGAAGCTTCTGTCCGCATACACAGCAAGTTTCCAAACAGATTCGAATGTGCATTGGAATGTCATCTATTGAGAAACGTGTGCTATGTCGTCACGCCGATAACGTATTTTAAGAGGAGTCCGAGATATGAGTGCTCCAACGTATGTGCGAGCTGCTTGGGGAAGAGGGAGTATATACTGTACGACTCCTCAAATGGAGCGAGAGTCAAAGAGATAGCTCGCATCAGTGAACGATTCAGACACATCTCTACTTGTAACTGTTATTTCGGAACTGTTATTTGGAACATAGTATTTTTCCGGAACCGTAACAGCCGGAACTGTTCCGGGAAAAGAACAACTCCGCCCATCACTACAAGAGATAGCTCGCATCAGTGAACGATTCAGACACATCTCTACTTGTAACTGTTATTTCGGAACTGTTATTTGGAACATAGTATTTTTCCGGAACTGGAACAGCCGGAACTGTTCCGGGAAAAGAACAACTCCGCCCATCACTACAAGAGATAGCTCGCATCAGTGAACGATTCAGACACATCTCTACTTGTAACTGTTATTTCGGAACTGTTATTTGGAACATAGTATTTTTCCGGAACCGTAACAGCCGGAACTGTTCCGGGAAAAGAACAACTTCGCCCATCACTACAATAGATTATAGCTCGCGCAAGAAACGATTACCGAAAACCAATGGTGGCGTTGCTGTCTGTTTTGATGTGTGTATGTAGGCACGCCGAGGGGGGAGAGATGCGAGCCGATGGAAGTACTGTCTCTTCCAAGAAGAATAAGGAACGTAGCAAGAAAAAAATTAGAAGCTAATTAAACGCGCAACATATGTATACCAATGAAATAATAATACCGTGCAATACAAGACACGTATTCATATGCAATGGAACGAACTAAAGTCATAATGTAATTACCACAACGCAAGACTGATTCTATCGATGTCATTTCTCTTCCGACTGTACTCTCGAATATCATTCAAGTTGTCTCGTGACCTTTCCTTTCGCCCGCTCTTCCTTATCGCAGTGTTTGATTCGCATTCCTTCCGTCGGTAATCCGTGGTTGCGAGACCAATAGCCTACTCGCCATCTTGTGAATGCGGGCGTGGCATGCGCAGTGGCTCATTTCGGGGACTGATTATTCCGTCGGTCCGGTTTTTTTGTCACTACTGTATATTCCTTCGCACTTTGTGAAGGGATACTTATGTACGATTCTTTTTTGGGCTCTTTGTAATTTAGAACCGTGTTGGACAGTAAAGAAATGTCTTCGTAAAAGATTCAACAAATCGGTTGTTTCTTTTGCTTCCCTAATAATCGAGTCAATATGTATGACACGGTACAAAAAAGGGAAATTGTCCTGGACTACGCTGAATACCGTGGGTTCAAAACCACATGTAAGCTACGTCGTACGCATATCTAAATGTAGGCAATAAAGGAATTGACTGCAAAATGTAAGTAGGAAAGTAAGTCACTTCATGTAAGGAAGAATTTTTCGTAGAAACTGATTAAGAAACGCGGGTGGTTAGACGTGCGTATTGAACGTTGAGTTGTAATTGTACAAGCAATTATCCCTGCCGCAGAGCAGCTTGTTGTGGTCGCTGCGCCCCCGGAACCCCGGCGCCCACTTATCATACTAAGCAGCATCACCACAGATTGAACTCCAGTGTCCTCGGGTGGGGCCGTCGGCCCTGGCTACAAGGAGCCCACGCGGCAGCTTGGAATACTGACACGTCACGTGCCAGGTCACGTATAATAATAGTAGACAAATAATAATGCAAATGGCAGTGGTAACTAATTACACTCAATAATGACTATTAATAATAAACACAATTAATAATACATACAAATAATAATAATAATAATAATAATAATAATAATAATAATAATAATAATAATAATAGAAAAGGCTTTTGACAGAGTGGATTGGAATAAACTGATGGGGATCCCAAAGAAAATTGGTGTGGATTGGAAAGAGAGAAGAATGTTCAGCGATCTTTATATGAAACGAGTCAAAGTCAGGATAGGAGAAGAAATGTCAGAAGGAAGTGAAATTGGGCGAGCAGTACGTCAAGGATGTCCTTTATCACCTACTCTGTTCAACATCTACTTGGAGGATTTAGTAAGGAACTATTTTATAATAATAATAATAATAATAATAATAATAATAATAATAATAATAATACTAATAATAATAATAATAATAATAATAATAATGATTTATTTTAGCTGGCAGAGTTAAGGCCGTAAGGCCTTCTCTTCCACTCAACCAGCAAAAAGTATATATACATATGCATGAACTTACAAAGAATTCAACAATTTGATTTAGATGAGAGTTACATGTATACAAGAGTTATTTACGAATTAAACAACAAAATACAATGAACTATTAATTAAACACTGAAATAAACTGTGTAGCAGAATTAAGCTAAAATACATAGAATGTTAATATATTTCAAATAATATTAGATAATAGAAAGAGATTATTATGAGACAATTTTGAAAATACAGCACTATCAGGATGATGTCTGAAGAATGAAGTGATAGTTTAAATCAGTATGATTGGAGTTTAAATCAGTATGAACATGGGAGGAGTGATGGTACGAGGAAGAAGAATAAATCGCATAAGATTTACTGATGATGTGGCGTTGTTAGCAGAAGAGGAGATGATACTAAAAAGTATCGTCGTTGTTCCTGCAATAACTCCTATGTGACATATTTATCGATTTTCAGATTTTTGTTCTATTAAGTAACTTAAATAGTGATAGAGCAAATAATAAAATCTCCTATATGCAATTGTATTTCTTTGTTTCGAAAATGTAAGAATTCACAGTCTCCTATGTACGGCTGCCATAGGATGAATAAATGTGTTTTTTCTTCCTACTGAAAAATTTTATATTTCGCACATAGGAGTTATTGCAGGAACAACGACGATACGCTACTGGAGCTAAATGACAACTGTATGGGATGAAGATAAATGCAAATAAGACGAAGAGCATGGTCATAGAAAGAAAAAAAAAGAAGATAAACTTGCGAATTCTAAATGAGGCAGTAGAGCAAATGGACAGATTCAAATACTTGGGATGTACTATTTTAAACAGTAACATGAGCTGCTGCCATGAAGTCAAAAGAAGAATAGAAATGGCAGAGGAAGCTTTTAATAGAAAAACGAGTACCTTCTGCGGACCTCTAGAGAAAGAACTAAGAAAGAGACTAGTGAAGTGCTTTGTGTGAAGTGTAGCATTGTATTGGGCAAAAACATGGACATTACGACGAAATGAAAAGTGAATAGAAGGATTTGAAATGTGGAAATGGAGAATGATGAAGCGTGTGAATTGGACAGAGTAAGAAACGAAGCTGTTTTGGAAAGAGTGGGTGAAGAAAGAATGATGCTGAAACTGACCAGAAAGAGGAAAAGGAATTGGCTGGGTCACTGGTCGAGAAGAAACTGCTTACTGAACGATGCACTGGAAGGAATGGTAAACGGGAGAAGAATTCGGAGCAGAAGAAGATATCAGATGATAGACGACATTAAGATATATGGATCATAATGCAGAGACAAAGAAGAAGGCAGAAAATAGGAAATACTGGAGAATGCTGGGTTTGTAATGAAAGACCTGCCCTTGGGCAGAACAGTATGAATTAATGAATCTCTTCCGTACTTATTATGTCTTTTACGAGTATGAAGGTGTATCTCCCTTTTGTTTATTCTGTGTTATTCTATTTGGCCAGCGAATCATGTTGCAGTATGTTTTAATGTCTCCTGTCGGTATAAATCCTTCACAAGGGTGAGAATTATCTGAAGAGAGAAACTAAGCCGTGGTAGCTTATTATTATTATTATTATTATACCGTGGTGATCGGAAGAAAAATCATAGACATCTAGGGTGCTATTCATAGCCATTTCGCTAGTCCGCGCTACGAGCGTGCTAAACTAGCCCCGGTTATCGACTGGTTACTTGTACAGGATTCATATCATACCATATCGCTAACACTGGTTTATGAATACGAAAAACGTTAGTTCGCTGATCATCCACCGGAAGCCCGCGCTAAGAATGTCTATGAATACGGCCCTAAGATATAATGATCACATGCAGAGACTAAGAGGAAAATAGGAAAAATTGGAGAATGCTGAGTTTGCAGTGAAACACCTGGGTATAACACGTAGGGTATGTATGTACTATAAGCAGTAACGTGAGCTGCTGCCAGGAAGTCAAAAACGAGAATAGCAATGGCCAAGGAAGTTTTTGATATAAAAAAGAGCATCTTCTGCGGATCTCTGGAAAAAGAACTAAGGAAGAGAATGGTGAAGTGCTCTGTTTGGAGTGTAACATTGTATGGGGCAGAAACATGGACACTACGACGAAGTGAAGAGAAGCGAATAGAAACATTTGAAATGTGGATATGGAGCAGAATGGAGTGTGTAAAATGGACAGACACAGTAAGAAACTAAGCTGTGTTGGAAAGAGTGGGTGAAGAAAGATTGATGCTGAAACTGATCAGGAAGAGGAAAAGGAATTGGCTGGGTCACTGGCTGAGAAAAAAAATTGCCTACTCAAGTATGCACTCGAAGAAATGGTAAACGGAAGAAGAGTTCGGAGTAGAAGAAGATACCAGATGATAGACAACATTAAGATACGATATATATATATATATATATATATATATATATATATATATATATGTAATATGCGGAGACTAAGAAGAAGGCAGAAAATAAGAAAGACTGAAAAATGCTGAGTTTGCAGTGAAAGACCTGCTCTAGAGCAGGACACTTATGTACGTATTTATTATTATTATTATTATTATTATTATTATTATTATTATTATTATTGTCTATGCGAAATTTATAAACTTGTACTTGCAATTTGGGAAAAGGAAATTGTACCAGAACAATGGAAGGAGTCCATAATCGTACCTTTTTTAAGAAGGGGGACAAGACTAACTCCTAGTCACTTTCGAGGAATATCACTTTTGTTGACGTCGTACAAAATTTTGTCGAATATCCTTTTGAGAAGATTAACTCCATATGTAGATGAAAGTATTGGGGATCATCAGTGTGGTTTTAGGCGTAATAGATCGACTATTGATCAGATTTTTTGTATTCGACAGATATTGGAGAAAAAATGGGAGTATAAGGGTACAGTACATCAGTTATTCATAGATTTCAAAAAGGCGTATGACTCGGTTAAGAGAGAAGTTTTATATAATATTCTTATTGAATTTGGTATTCCCAAGAAACTAGTTCGATAAATTAAAATTTGTCTTAGTGAAACTTACAGCAGAGTCCGTATAGGTCAATTTCTATCCGATGCTTTTCCAATTCACTGCGGGCTAAAGCAGGGAGATGCACTATAACCTTTACTTTTTAACTTCGCTCTAGAATATGCCATTAGGAAAGTTCAGGATAATAGACAGGGTTTGGAGTTGAATGGGTTACATCAGCTTCTTGTCTATGGGGATGACGTGAATATGCTAGGAGAAAATCCACAAACGATTAGGGAAAACGCGGAAATTCTAGTTGAAGCAAGTAAAGCGATAGGGTTGGAAGTAAATCCCGAAAAGACTAAGTATATGATTATGTCTCGTGACCAGAATATTATACGAGATGGAACTATAAAAATTGGAGATTTATGTTTCGAAGAGGTGGAAAATTTCAAATATCTTGGAGCAACAGTAACAAATATAAATGACACTCGGGAGGAAATTAAACGGAGAATAAATATGGGAAATGCGTGTTATTATTCGGTTGAGAAGCTTTTGTCATCTAGTCTTCTGTCAAAAAATCTGAAAGTTAGAATTTATAAAACAGTTAGCCTATATTACCGGTTGTTCTGTATGGTTGTGAAACTTGGACTCTCACTTTGAGAGAGGAACAGAGATTAAGGGTGTTTGAGAATAAGGTTCTTAGGAAAATATTTGGGGCTAAGAGGGATGAAGTTACAGGAGAATGGAGAAAGTTACACAACACAGAGCTGCACGCATTGTATTCTTCACCTGACATAATTAGGAACATAAAATCCAGACGTTTGAGATGGGCAGGACATGTAGCACGTATGGGCGAATCCAGAAATGCATATAGTGTGTTAGTTGGGAGGCCGGCGGGAAAAAGACCTTTAGGGAGGCCGAGACGTAGGTGGGAAGATAATATTAAAATGGATTTGAGGGAGGTGGGATATGATGGTAGAGACTGGATTAATCTTGCTCAGGATAGGGACCAATGGTGGGCTTATGTGAGGGCGGCAATGAACCTCCGGGTTCCTTAAAAGCCAGTAAGTAAGTAAGTAGGTAAGTAAGTAAGTATTATTGTCTATGTCATTACATTGTGATAATAATAATAATAATAATAATAATAATAATAATAATCTTTGTATTCGGAAAATTCTGAGTTCAATCCCAGTGGTCGACTATTCTGATTTGGGTTTTTCGTGTTTTCTCAAGTTTGGACTCTGCTAGTGTACAGGAATGGACTCGTCCATATTGTTGAGTTTATCGCATATGACGTAAGAATTTCCAAGGCAACCAAAATCGAATGATGTCTCAGCGTAAGAAAACGTTCCACCGAATCCTTTCACTATGTCTATTAGTGTAGGTCGAACATAGACGTCACACGTCCAAAATGATCAATATATAAAGCTACTTTTGCACGAAATTGTTACATCCCACTATCTCTGCCCGACTGCCGTGAAAGCGTGTTGCATGGCACTTACCCGGGTCTGTACAGCACTTCACCAGCAGACGTTTCTGTCTCTAATTGAGTCGATGAATTGCTCAAAATTCCACCTCCTCTTTTCCCCCTCTCTCACTGCCGCCATCTCTCTCTGGCAAAGTCCTCTTCTCACAGATGGAGTTTATTTAAAGCTTACGCCACCCCTTTGAATGTAAACCTCCCCATCTTACCTCATACAATAACCCTGCAAACAAGCGTCGGGTACAAAGGAATAAAACACCCCGACATGGTTTCCTGTGCCGTTATAATACCGGAGTGGCCTTATCACGTGTCATCAGCCGATCCGCTGGTGCGTGCACGCAGTTGGCTTCGACCCCCCCCCCCCCACAGCACCCCTCGCAATCCCGGTGAAGGAATGGATTCTCTAAATTTCGCCTCTTATCGAATACAGTCGCAACTCTGAGATTGGATCCAATTCCGAAATAAGCTGTTTGCAGCGCCAGAACCCAATTAAGGGGAGAAAATGGAAAAGGCTGTAAATGCCAAAGAATTCGTTTTATCCTTTTAGGTCACATACAGTTACATGAAGTAAGGAAAGAGAGGCGCGTTTGAAAAAACTGTCGGAATTATCACAGGTAATATTGCACGAGATTTAATTCTGTTGACTGTTACGTTTATTGACGTCATTCCATTTTCGACCAGTGAAATGTAATGAAATTCTGAAGTCCAACCAATCATAGCCATACATCGCGATAATTTTTGCAGCTCAATTTATCAACAGTAATCTCACAAGACGTTTTGATTTTATCGATAAATCTGCGAGTGGAACACGAGCAGATTTATCTAGAGAAAATCAAAACTCGAGTGGGATTTAATTGACTATTACACGATTAGAAGAAAGTATATAAAGATTAGAAGTAACGAAGTACTCCAATACAATAAAATATTAATTGACTTACGAAAATACAACTGTCTTCAAATGTATTATTGTACCATCTCAACATTACAAATATTACGCTAGATGCATGCTAGATGGCAGTAGTGTCTTTATACAGACACTGTAATGATTACTATTCAATAAATCTTAATATTAAACAATCTCTGATACGTGACTATTCATAATATCATATAGCAGAAGCTATAACATAACCTAACTAATATACACAAGTGTTAGAAAAGTTTTAATTAACGACGATGACATAAAAAATAAACATGAATAATTTTAAAAGGAATAATTATTGAATGTACAATTTTCAAATTTGAATGTGGTTGGTGGTTCAATTGATGTTATATTGGACGTGTGCGTAATAGAAGTGGAACTCGTTGATTTAGGCCTACATGGTGTATTCAACTTATTCAGAATTTCCGAATGAATAATTTTAAAAGGAATAATTATTGAATGTACAATTTTCAAATTTGAATGTGGTTGGTGGTTCAATTGATGTTATATTGGACGTGTGCGTAATAGAAGTGGAACTCGTTGATTTAGGCCTACATGGTGTATTCAACTTATTCAGAATTTCCTAATGAATAATTTTAAAAGGAATAATAATGTACAATTTTCAAATTTGAATGTGGTTGGTGGTTCAATTGATGTTATATTGGACGTGAGCATAATAGAAGTGGAACTCGTTGATTTAGGCCTACATGGTGTATTCAACTTATTCAGGATTTCCGAATGGTGCTCTTCATTTATTTGTAAATCGGATTTCAGAAGATGCATAGGTATGATCAGTGATTTTTATTAATTCTTGTTCTTGAATGCCAATGCGAGTCATATTTGAAACTGCTGTGCATCGACTGGAGTGGTTTGTAATTTTATAGTCTATATATTTTTGACGTCCAGACCAGCGCAGTTTCAAATGTTGGCAAACAAAGAAACAAATGCTAGGGACGCGATAAAATTAAACAAATGCTAGGGACGGGATAAAATTAAACAAATGCTAGGGACGCGATAAAATTGTACGATAAGCAGCCATGATTGGTTGAAATACGTCCTTTCGTACCGTTTTATTGGTCAAAAGTAGTATGACGTAGTAAGAGTGTAATAGTCACTATCAATTTATCCCATTGTCGTTCTTTTGTTTACTCAGTGTCGCCAACTGTTTCCACGTAAATCGATGAGCATGAATCCACTGTACTAAATAAGGGCGTCATCCTGCTTCCACATCTACATCTTCATCTTCTAATTCCATGTCCATTGTATCTAAAGAAAATGACACTCCTTCATAACAACTGTTTATTTAATTAATATGTTAATTAGGTTATTATTTTCTAATTACATTACAAAATGTTTAATTAATCAGGTTATTATTTTGTAATTATAGGCCTATTATAAAATATTTAAATTAAATTATGATTTCAGCAAATAATGAAAATGTATTTCTGTTATTAGGGTGCGATTTACCAGGGGTATGTATGGGATTCCCCCCCCCCCCGTTGGTAAGTTATCCCCCTCTCATAAATTCATATTAACATCCCTGCCTCACAAAATTTTAATACGAGTATATTTTATAAAGTGTAAAGTAAGCAAATAAAATACTATTGATGTATTATCATCACCGGCAAGCTGACAACAATCAATAACTTAGGAATTACACATTTTATCTTAAGCCTGCTCATGGATATAAATTATTATGATCAAGATGCAAGACAAGCAACTCAGTGCGACCAACCGTTGAGCTGTATCGAATGAGGATAATAATAATTTTATGCTCGACCATGCCGAAATGTAGTAATTATACACCTGGTAGCAGACCTTTAATGCAGTCATTAAAGTACACCTACTCATTAAAGGTCAGGTCTTTCAGCCAATGACGACTCAGGTTACAATTGTTCAGCCAATGACAGGTCAGCTTTCTACCGTTATAAAACCGCAAGTATCGATTATTCTCGGATATGCAATCGAAAGAGAATTAGCGAAAAGTTACGGAGGCTGGAAATCCAATACTGTCGCAGAAGGTTATGTTCTGTTACTATAATAATGAGCGTTAATTGTAAATAATATTCAAATAAATTCAATTTGTCATCTCGTTTTTCAATGTCTAATTTAATTTCAATGTTATCTCTGTAGGTTCTTATGGGCTAGCAAGGTCAATGTGGACATCTGTTCCTCGGGAAAAAAAATCAATACTTTCGCGTCTGCGCACATCTCACAACATACGGGACATTGCTCCAGGTCAGATACAATAAAATTAATAATATCAAGTTAGAAATATGGTCGAGCATAAAAAGTCGTATGAAACTCGCCTATAATGGTAATTAAGAAGCTCGTATGAAAATTATGAAACTCGCTTGCGCTCGTTTCATAAATATCCATACTCACTTCTTAATTACCTTCATTATAGGCTCGTTGCATAATGTACTATTATGTGTGGTATTCTCTATCTAGGATTCTGTTCCCCACTCATCAGAAATCGTGATTCTCACCCCATCTGTTATAGGTCCTAATAACAAGAGAAAAGCACAGTACATGTAATTAAAATTGTTAAACCTGTATTTCGCTTTCCTCATTTCTGTCTATGTACTCCCCGCATTTAAATTCAACAAGACAGCACCTCATTGTTAGCTACTGCCACTGGGTGCTTGCCCACTTGCAGTGTAAATAAATACATACATACATACAGACGTGGACAAATTATTAGCAAAAGTGAAGATTTTCATTACATATTTTTACAAAATATGATTCTTCAGCTTAGACTACAGTTGACATTTTTGCGTATTTCGAAATTATTAGCAAAATTGAAGATTTGTATTGTATATTTTTTTAAAAAATTTGACTCTTCAATTTGGACTACATTTGATATTTTTGCATATTTACAAATTATTAGCAAAACTGAAGATTTTTATTATATATTTATACAAAATTTGACTCTTCAATTTGGAATACAGTTTACATTTTGGATATTTCCAAATTATTAGCAAAACTGAAGATTTTTATTTTATATTTTTTTACAAAATTTGACTCTTCAATTTAAACTGCAGTTGACACTTTTGCATATTTACAAATTATTAGCAAAATATGAAGATTTTTATTATAAATGTTTACAAAATTTGACTCTTCAATTTAAACTACAGTCGACATTTTTGCAATTTCTATCTATTGTAATGATAGAAATATGCAAAATTGTCAACTGTAGTCTAAATTGAAAAGTCAAATTTTGTAAACAGAATTATCATAAAAATCGTCAATTTTGTTAATAATTTGTCCACGTCTGTACTTTGTAATCGCCTTCTCATTCCATGAGGCGTAGTTTCTAGAAAAAAAATCAATTGATAATCGAAACGATTTATACATCAATATGACTCCAGTGAGTTTAAAATTATTGTAGACCTAATAAATAATATACAAAGATTGGATTTGGAAATTAGTATCACAGTTAAGTAGGCCTACTTTAGAATAAGGTAATATTAACTTAGCTCTTTTTCTTGTTAGACTCCCCGTAGTTATTTATTAATCACTACTATGTGTAAGAATAATTTGTATTACATTTAACTTAAGTTTAATATTTCGTTAAGCTTTTACACCTCAAAATGTTTCATGTAAATCTTTTTCAAGTTCAGATGATACCGAAATCGCCGATGTATAGGAATTGTTTTAACTTGGCCATCCTTGTATAAAGATGATTATCAGAGATATGGTCCGTTCCTACAAGGGTCAATATGCAAAAAGATCCCACGTTTGGTAATGTCCACATTAAAAAGGTCCGTTGTTCAACAAGTCCTACAGTTATAATATGCTCCCGGCCTACAAGATCCAACATACTAAAATGACCAGCGTTTCATAAGGACCACTTTCATAAAATGTCCTTTTTCGGAGAAGTCAGTATTCAATTACGTCACGTTTTTAATGTCCTACGTGTTATCTCTTGCTGTCCTTCGTATGTTATTCAGAATTCCCTCACTCGTACCTCTCTGACTTTTGGAGGATGCAAATGGTTCGCTGTACCATCTTCTATGACTCTAGATTTTCCAAATCTGAATTAGTCGTACATCTCCCATTCCAGTTCTTCCGATCAAAACATTTCCAATATTTTCTGTCACCTTTCCGCGGTGTAATATCATTGGTTTGTTTGTTTGTTTTTTTTTTTAACTAGAAATAATTTGAGCCATTCTGACATTCTACATTTGAATTTGACATTCCACATTTCAATGCTATGGCAACGATGAACGATTATTATTGAAAACATTATTACATGCGGTGTAATTAAGTGTGTGGGACATTTAATTGAAATACTTTCTAATGGTTTGACCAATTTTATGTGGGACTATTTGACCTGTGGAACTTCCTGGTACGTGGGACATTTTTGTTGTGGTCCTTTTCATTATGTTCACCGTATTATGCGTGGGACATTAAATGTAAGACTATTTGGTTTGGATACTTCTTAGTTGGACATTATGTTAGTGGGAACATATTTTGATGACCTTTTTTTTTCTTGGAAGCATAAAGATAGATATGATTCACTAAAATAACTAGTTTGTTTGAGGAAATGTTGCGATGTACATTACCTCTTAAATTATGAAAACAAATGAGGATAAATAACAAGATTAGGCTGCACATTCCATCTGATCAATATTGTTGTAGAAGCGTAGCCTGGGCCATGAATGAACAAATAATAGGTTATTTACGATATGAATATCGTAGCATGTCATATTACAATACGAGTTTGATAACCAGTCCAGTTGGCCTATTGTAATATGAAGTATGTTGTACAAAGCTTGATTCACTTTATGATGAAAGAGTGATGGAACGGAGAAAAATTCTCTCCGGCGCCAGGATTTGAACCCGGGTTTTCAGCTCTACGTGCTGATGCTTTATCCACTAAGCCACGCCGTTCCATCACTCTTTCATCATATGATGACGCAGAATATCTGCATGGAAATATCATATGTACTTCGGTACATCAAAATATATATGATATGCGTAATAAATCACTTTGTGATTTAAGACGGCGCCTATACCGTCGGATCCCGGCCAACCAGTCACTCATTCGAGTGCACCTCAACACATGTATGGACTTCGGTCCTGCGTTCATAGACATCTATGACGTAGTGCAGAGGGCGGCCACTAGAGGGAACCCAAGAGATGGAGCTTAATCTGAGACGATTCTAACCGGCGTCGGGGTTGTATCCGGCGTGGCTTAGTGGATAAAGCATCAGCACGTAGAGCTGAAAACCCGGGTTCAAATCCCGGCGCCGGAGAGAATTTTTCTCCGTTCCATCACTCTTTCATCATATGATGACGCAGAATATCTGCATGGAAATATCATATGTACTTCGGTACATCAAAATATATATTGACTCACTTTGATAAAACATTAATTTTATAATAAAAGTAAAATTGTGTTATTTGTATTAGTTTTTAACATGTATTTTATGGAAAGGCGTTTGTAGTATTATTAGTTTCTTCCTGAGAGAGGCGATTCGTTTATGTTTGTTTTATTAGTTTTGAACACGATAGGTTTTTGTTTATAACATAGGCTAACACAAGAACAGCAGTACTAGAAGAAATAAACAAACATTGTTAAAATGAGTTCAAACGAGGATTCAGATATTGAAAATGCTGCAAATTCTGGAATTGAATGTCTAGTACCATCCAAATCCCGCGTAAGATATGAAGTGAAATATAAAAAATTAGCAGATTGATTCTCCAAGAAAAATGTAGAAAGTGTGTCGGAGAAGATAATGCTAGCAAATTTCAATGAGTAACTTATCATTACGTAACTAGTTGCGTAATAGAAGTATCATTACCTAACAGGTTGCGTAATGAATGTGTTTACAACATTTTTATTAGTGATGTAAAGTCCAAATTACATAATCAAAGTGAATAAAATCCTTTAACTATTGAATGCATTGCGGGTAGCATCTACTGAAGTCCCGTAAGGGGCAATGCTGTAATTATTTTTTGCCATTTTTTTTTTCGATTGATACGCAGAAAAATATGCCACGTTTAAATATATTTCTCTTATATTACCAGAGTAAGGTTGTTTGAAAACGAGTATTTCCGTCACACTATTAAAATCAAAGTGTTTGTCAGCACAACACACTGTTTTATTTTGTACGCAGAGAAAAAGCAGTTGTTATTAAAACTATGACGCTTTAAATCCGCTCCTTGATTGGTTTCTTTCCTCTATTTCTGAAAAACACGCGTCTAGCTTTCCGAAACGACACGGGTGCCGGGAAGCTGTTGGACTTCTTGCATCCCCTGTTATGAGCAAACCCGAGCTAATTAATTTGTCGACAGTCATTTTATGTTGTATATAGAACACGTCATATCCGATTAGCGCCATCTTTCTCTCGCTCTCTCCCTCTCTCTCACTCACTAAGTGCGTTCAGCCACACAGTCGAGCTTTCACTAAAACGTTGCCTAATTGAAATTGGAATTACCACGACGTTAGCAGTGTACAAGCGTGAATTAGCAGTCCTATTAAAGACGGCCCTCGTGTTGGCATACGGAACTGCATGAACTCATTAAAGAGCTGCTTTGTCTGGTACTCATAATGAGCTGTTAGTAGAGATTAACTGGGAACGAGCGCTATTTGCCAGGAAATTTCCAGACGTTCTTGTTTATACAGAGTTGAGATTATAAAGCCCGGTCTAATCCACTATGTACAGTTCGGCATTAGGATCCAGCGCCGGGGAATTACGTTCAGCGTCCGCAGGAATGTCTCGCGCTTCCTCGCATGTCAACTGTCAACTATATTTCAAAACATAATAAACAAGCAGTTCGCAGCTAGGTTCGCAATTGAATCAGTCGTCAGAATTTTAAGACGGTACGCTACTGAAAATAGTCGAATTTTGACAAATGTTATCATTGTTTCATTTTCGCAATAAAAATCAGTGGCTTAGCGTCAATGTAAGCTAAAAAGCTCAGCTTCCCCAGTTAATAATAATTTCATAATAAACCTGCAGTCTATGGACAAAATTATTTATTAATTTTAATAGAATTTATATTTACGCGTTAAATATTGTGATGCGGCAGCTCAGGATGATTTGTGATGCAGCAGTAAACAAGAAGCCTGCACACACCAGCTTTCAAGCAGACTGGTTTGTTACACTCATTCTTCTGTGTAACCCACCCCGCAGATTTTCCATCCCTTTCTAACTAAACTACCCTGGTCGCAAGGCTCGCAGGAAGCTAGCTTTGACATTGAAAATAAGTAGTTTGCGAGTTATCCCTTCTCGTCAGTTGTGTTCAGTTGAAGTGTTAGTGTGCATTGTGGCTGATATAGTAAATAATGAGTGAAATAACAGTTCCTGACACCAATTTACTTGAATTTTTTAGGACAATTCTATTATCAAGACTGACTTACGAAGAAAAATGTGATCTAAGAAACAAATGACCGACTCCCTTGCTGTCAATGAAGGACACAACCATAAGACAGACGCATACTTACGTACTATATCTATTGACCGTTAATATTGTGATTTCTCTAAGTATGACAGGGAGTGAGCTAATGTTATAGCTATTATACGTGTCTATTTGATGTGTAAACCGTGAAATCATGTTTTACTACGTACCATTTGAGGTCATGCCTTATTGGTGTTACGAGGTTCCAACCAATCTTCGACTGCTGACTTGACATTGACTACTATTTATTTTAAGACTGGGCTATATTTTTGTAATACGTTTTCTCGTATTGCATGAAAGAGAACTTGAATTAGCTTCCCCTGCTCAAAATTTCATGCTGCGCCACTGGTAAAAATGTAGACTACGGTTTCATGAAAATTTTATCTCAATATTAAAAGTGTGCATAATAGTACATTATGCAACGAGCCTATAATGGTAGTAATTAAGACGCGAGTATGTTTATGAAACGAGCGCAAGAGAGTTTCATAATTTTCATACGATCGTCTTAATTACCATTATAGGCAAGTTTCATACGACTTTTTATGCTCGACCATATTTGTAACTTGAAATTATTCATAAGTATTCATGTTATTCTTATCTGACTGGGGAGCGGAACTGACTTTGTGCAATATCTCGTAAATTGTGAGATGTGCGCAGACGCGAAAGTATTGATTTTTTCCGAGAAACTTTGTCTAATCTCGCGCTAATTGTCTTTCGATTGCATATCCGAGAATAATCGATACTTGCGCTTTCATATTGCTACAATGGTATTTTCTGATTGGTGGAACACCTGAACTTTAATGAATAGGTGTACTTTAATGAGGTCCATTAAATGGCTGCTACCAGATGTATAATTACTACATTTCGGCATGGTCGAGCATAAATTTATGTAACTGGGAGAAGTTGTGTTAATGTACAAGTTATTTGTAACCAAAACTTTAAATTTAATTTATCAAAACAGAAATTTTCTACGTTTTCAATGGAAAGTATTCACTTTATTTCTTAGTGGTTAAAGCTAGAGTGATGAAATTTGGAATACGTATTCATGAATATCTCTGTTGTGAAATGGAGCATTTGATTGGTTGTGTTCAGCACAGTTTCATTGCTAGAGAATTATACGTAAAGCAATATAATTTTTTATTAATGTTTGAAATTTGAAAAAAAAAAAATCTTTTTACAAATGAACAACTGGAGTAGGGGATTACTAATGCTTCACTGCACGATATGCAGTGTTACCTTCAAGAAAAAATTAAATAAAAATATAATCTTTTTTTTTTTAGAAATAGGATTTCCACTATGAAAATCAAAATAAAAAAAATACAAAAAAAAAACAAATGAAATTAATTTCTTTTAGTGTTCATGAGGAAAGATTGAAATTTACAATGTGTGATTATGATATCGATAATGCATATTCAATAAAAAAATGTCAACTATCTAGCTCGAAAATCGTGGATTTTAGAAATTTCAGTAGCGCATCGCCTTAAGACAACTTTGAAGTATCAGAATTAGGCTTTTGTGCAGCGTTGTCAACCTTCAGAAACAAAATTATGGAATTGTAGTCTAAAAATTATTGCATTTTCCACAAAATTATCGCTGATACGTACATCTATTATCAGGCAGTACTTCTCACTTGACGATATGTATGTATATATGTATGTATGTATGTATTCACACTTGCAAATGGGTATATACCCGGTTATATAGTTATTTATTGGTTTGTTTTCAATATCAAAGTCCAAAACAATGACTAGGAAAGATCACATTTACTAGTAAATGTACGGCTGTACTACTTTAATAAAATGATAATCAATATCCAATAATTTATTGCCCAAAGTTGAAGACTGAATCACCGTTAAGCGGGCTATTAGTAGCTCATGTCACTTTCCGAATGGACCCGAACTGAGCGAAACCTGTTCACAGGCGGACACCCAATGATGAATTGAATTTTTTTCGAAACGCGCAAAACGTGTCATCAGAATGAACATATCACCGATCGGGGTGGCTCAGACGGTAACGCTTGAGACTCGCATCAGAGAGGACCCGGGTTCAAAGTCCGTGGACGGCAAATGTGACAGGGGATTTCATGGGTTTCCTCAGTCATAAATGTAAATACCGTATTGGAAATTTACATACTACCATTGATCACTGCCTTAATCACCAATATCATAAACATTCAAGCAAAATCTAAGTCAGTTATATGAATACAAGTCATCTATAACACGATGACAGAAACAGAAATTTAACCGTAGTCAAATGCCTGCTGATATGCCAACAGATCCTACAGACGCGATACGACCTTAGATGTTAAAGCGTGTATAAAAAATAATAATAATAATAATAATAATAATTGTATAATATAATCATATATAATAATAATAAATAACATTAATAATACATACATAAATGGCTTTTAAGGAACACGGAGGTTCATTGACGCCTTCACATATGCCCGCCATTGGTCCCTATCCTGAGCAAGATTAATCCAGTTCCTAGCATCATATCCCACCTCCCTCAAATCAATTTTAATATCCCCCCTCATCTACGTTTCGGTCTCTCTAAAGGTTCCCCCCAATCAGGTTTTCCAATTAACACACTATGTGTATTTCTGGATTCGCCCATACGTGCTACATGCCCTGCCCATCTCAAACGTCTGGATTTAATGTTCCTAATAATGTCAGGTGAAGAATACAATGCGTGCAGTTCTGTGTTGTGTAACTTTCTCCATTCTTCAGTCACTTCATCTCTCTTTATATAAATCTCTAATGTTTTTATTCTTATAAATCACCTCTGTGGCGCTAATTCTTTCATTCTTTTATTTTTTTTTGTAAGTTTTAGAACATAATAATGGCAGAAGGTTATTGTATCACATTTATTATCGACTTAAACTCGAATAAGATGAAAGAACCACAACTTCGATAATATGTTAGACACTGTACTAGGTATGTTACGTTAGCAGTTTAATTTTCTCTGACCGTACGCTTTATAGTTGTACATCAACACTAAGATTTCTTTTATATTGTTGTTTCAGAATATATCACCGTTAAATAAGCAGTCTGCCAACATAAATGCCTCGAATCACAGAGAGTACGGTACTAAAGAAAGGCCCATATACAAAGCAGGGCGTGATTGAAAGGGAGACAAATTGCCTGGCATGAAAGACCGCCATTGTCCAATTTGTAAGGGTCTATTTCTTATTTATTCAAGTGTAATGCGTTGGTCTTGAAAAGAAATCCTATGATGCAGTTAATTTGGAAATGGCTGTGTTGTGAGACCAAATAATCCTATTTACTGTCACACCATACAGGTAAAAAGCACTGTATGAAACGCGAGACGTTTACCCCAGGAAATTCATCTCTGGCGGAGCGAGCCTGTAAGACTATTACGTTTCAGTCGTCTTTGAAAAGACGCGAATTTAGGATTTTCGCCTTCACACTTACCAGTTTGCACTTCTTTTTTTGTTGTTAATATACAAACTGAGGTTTCGCAGGAGTTGAAGGTCAGGAAAATTCGTAAAAAGGTTTTATACGTTTCGTCTTTAAGAGAATTCTAATTTGGAGCTTCATGCTTGCAATTTCCACGTCGATCTTGGCAAAGCTTCATTTCTGACACTAATGTATTAACCACTTCCCTGATTAACCCGAGTTAACTCGGGTTGCTAACTTGTGTCAAAATTTATTAACCCGAGTTAAATCGTTTGAGTCCCATTTTCGCTGCTAAGGATTA
Source organism: Periplaneta americana (assembly GCF_040183065.1). Classification (NCBI taxonomy): domain Eukaryota; kingdom Metazoa; phylum Arthropoda; class Insecta; order Blattodea; family Blattidae; genus Periplaneta; species Periplaneta americana. Next base: position 15,072,533 of record NC_091124.1, read on the forward strand.
TATCCCGAATATATACGTTTCCATTCTTTCATTAACTTTTTCCTCATTAGATGGCTACAAGAAGTTAGTGATATTGCTATATAATAATAATAATAATAATAATAATAATAATAATAATAATAATAATAATAATAATAATAATAATAAAGCGCACAAATTGTGCATAAATGAAAGTCACTTGGATTGAACAAAGTTAATGACTGATAGCTGCCGATTCCCACAGACTAAGATATGGTATCTATCACATGTCTTGTTGCATAGGACACACCCACAGTTGTCGTCCGGTTCGTGGAAACACTGAATTCTGCATATCTTGTGGTGGTATCCATGAACCGCCAGCGATGTCACGAAGTGGCGGAGCTTCTGGTTCGTGTCTGTCCAGGTCCGGTTTATCATGGCCTCCGTTGTGTAGAAATCCTCCCAGAATACTCAGAACAAATACTCGCCACACAAGCTCCAAGAGGAAGACCCTCACAAGGATTAGCATGCTACTATAAACCCAAAATTGGGAAAATCTTAACAACCGAACGAGACGAAGACTACTTAATTGTCGAAACCGAAAGGCTCGCCGTAATAGGAATATACATGAAACCACTCACACCGATAGAAGACATAATAGCCACAATTATGACAGCCCTCACAAAGATAACGTCTGGATGCAACACCATCATATTGCTATATCTGGTGGTGTTTTTTGTACTCCTTCCTTGCGAGTGGAATTCTATGCTCATATAATATTCACACACTGTAATGAGTAGATGCTAGTTAGTTTTAGCGGTCTCTGTTTGTGTTTAGTGTTTTTTTGTGCTGTTTTGTGTAAACATGGATCAAGTTAGTGATTCCGAAACTTTTGATCAGGAATATATTCCTGTAGAACATTAGGAAATGAAACATGGCTATCAGAAGACGAAGTTATAGACCAACAAACAAATTCAGATCAGTTGATGTCGCGTCTTTTCGACAGTGGTTTGAATAGAAGACATCTGGCACCATTTCTTCTGCACCTCCGAGGTCTCCATTCCCTGAAATTTTAACATTGTTTCTGATAACGATAATTCTCAATTTTTTTTAATTATTCTTTAATAATGACCTCATCAACATTATATTCGAGGAGACGATTCGGCATGCTAATAAGTGTTCACAGAATGCTGAAAATAATTCGTGGCGGCCTACTACAGACTCTGAAATACGTGTACTTTTGGGCATAGTGATACTGCAGAACATTATTCACAAACCTGAAGAACAGATGTACTGGTACAAATATTCAATGACTGCTACACCATTCTTCCCAAAACGCTCTCATATAGGAGAGCAGATACTACTGTCCGGAATGCAATGTGGCACTGTGCGTAATACCCTGCTTTCGAGTCTGTCACACGACAAGCAACATTTAACGCTTTGATAACAGCACTGGTATTGTACCTCATAAATTAATCCATAAAAAAACATAAGTTGGTAAATAGTTCAGGAGAAAATCAAAGTGGGACAACTACCAGAGCTGGAATCAAGGTGCACGAGATAACTCAGGATAATAATTCAGGTATGAATGCATGTCTATTTCATAGTGATTTTTAGGTATGTAAGAAAATTAGTGATGTACAGTGATTCTGCAATATTAAATGACCTCTTTACGAAAATAAAAAAATATGACACTTTTTTTTTTCACAAAACTGATAAAATATAGCCTATAGTAAGGGAAGAGGACCTTGTCGGACCGTAAAGAAAACAACTATTGCAATGTCCTTATTTTTAGAGAGAGAGAGAAATAACTCATCCGGCCTTAAGGATGACCACGAGGATCCGGAAAGTAATAGCAAACAAATATAATCAATTAAATATGAATATCGTTATAAAAATAAAATGTAATAAGTAAGCGCCATTGATTATCAATTATAAAATAAAATCTTAGAAGATGACTATAAAATTATACTTATAAATAAAAGATTGTATTTAAAATTAGCATATATGCTTAATTAAGGCCTTCTGAGTAGTATAAATGAAACTGTATAATCTGCAGGGAATCTTTAAGAATTTGCGAGATGATTTTTTGAATTTCAAACGATGATATTGATAATTGTTTTCAAAAATTATATGTAAATTTTGATAAAGAACTCAGAGCACCAAAAAATAAACCTGTCACTGACCAATTGAAGAGAGGGATGTTATACTTGGCACTAAGGTAGGGAATACAAGGTTCATAAATGGCCCTCTTTTCCTGATCAACCTGATTAGCTTCGTTTAGATCTCTCTCCATGCGTATAGTTGGATCTATGATCTATGTACAATATTATAGTATTGTGAAATTTTAATTTTCCTACTCATTTTTTTTCTATTCTATTAAAATTATAGCATATAGCCTATTAACCTGTGTATCCTATAGGATACAATGTTAATTTAAGGGTTAATATGATATAAAATGAGTGTCCGTCAGAGTTGAAAACCAGGATAATTTGTAGAAAGCCTTATTTTCTCTGTGAGAACTGAAATACGGAATAGACCTACTCAATAATACAAATAGTTTTCTTTCTTTTTTTTTCATAATGTACGTCATTCACCCATATGAAGCCAGCTATTTAGTCTAATTTATCGACAGTGTTTTGCGCAGGGTGCGCCATAAGAGGCTGGTCTTCGCTACACCCGCGATGAGATGGACATTTGCTGGGATACCGCAGGGGAACCGAAGCTCTCGGAGAAAATCCCTGTGTTACCTGGACGACGGGCTTGCCCAGTACGTTATAAATCGGGGGTAGGCCTACGCCGGGACTTGAATCTGGGCCCATAGATTGTAAGTTCAGCGCCCTAGCCGCTAGACCACCGTGGCGGCTATATTAGAAATATACAAATGTCCATATTGTTGTTACAATTTAAACTGAATGTCTGTGATATTAAGTATTTTTAACTTCAAAAAATGCCTCGAATAATAGTACATTATGCAACGAGTCTATAACGGTAGTAATTAAGACGCAAGTATGCTTGTTTATGAAACGAGCGCAAGCGAGTTTCATAATTTTCATACGAGCGTCTTAATTACCATTATAGGCAAGTTTCATACGACGTTTTATGATCGACCATATTTCTAACTTGAAATTATTCAAAATTAGGTCATGTTATGGTTATGTGCGAACTGACCTGATTTGTGAGATGTGCGAAAGTATTGATTTTTTCCGAGGCCGAATGTCATTGACCTTGATAGAGAATAAGATGAACATTAGTCTGATATAACCTGGAAATTGATTTAGAATTGTAAAACGAGATGACAAATTAAATTTATTTGAATATTATTTACAATTAACGCCAATTATTATAGTAACAGAACATAACCTTCTGCGACAGTATTGGATTTCCAGCCTCCGTGACTTTTCGCTAATTGTCTTTCGATTGCATATCCGAGAATAATCGATACTTGCGGTTTTATAACGGTACAAAGATGACTTGTCATTGGCTGAACACCTGAACTTTAATGAATAGGTGTACTTTAATGAGGTGCATTAAAGGGCTACTACCAGGTGTATAATTACTACATTTCGGCATGGTCGAGCATAAATTTTATTAAAACAAACTTTGAACGAAGAGAAAATATAACCCAAAAATGCATAAGGAAATACTGAGTCTACAGTATATAGAAATTAAAGATTTCCAGAAAATAGCCCATTTTAATGGCTAATTATGAGAACCAATAAACATCAATAAAGAAGTCACGCAAGAATGCAGACTATTGATAGATTTATTTATTACTTATATTAACAAAATTTGATTATCATCAAATGAAAACAGTGATATAATTCAATTAAAGATTAGGAAGAAAATTCAAACCATATTGTATGCTAACGATCAAGTTACAAATGCAAAAGCTGAAAATTATTATTATTATTATTATTATTATTATTATTATTATTATTATATTAAACTGCAGATGCACAAACTTCATAGGCCTAATCATAATTTGAAGCAATTTTTACAGCGTTATAGGCTTAATGAATCATTAAGGAATATTTTAAGGTGCAGGCTTAGGCCTAAAGACAGAAACATGGACATTACGACAAAATGAATAGAAGGATGTGAAATATGGATATTGAGAAGGATGGAGCATGTGAAATGGACAGATAGAATAAGAAATGAAGCTGTGTTAGAAAGACTGGGTGAAGAAAGAATGATGCTGAAACTGATCAGGAGGAGAAAAAGGATTCGGTTGGGTCGCTGACTGAGAAGAAACTGCCTACTGAAGGATGCACTGGAAGGAATGGTGAACGGGAGAAAAATTCGGGGCAGAAGAAGGTATCAGATGACAGACATTAAGATATATGGATCATATGCTGAGATTAAGAGGAACGCAGAAAATAGGAAATATTGGAGAATTCTGGGTTTGCAGTGAAAGAAAGTCCTGTCATTTGGCAGAAAACTATGTAGGATTAAGGTGTGAGACATAAGTTTTAGACGTTAGTTAGTTATAAGACGTGAAAAAAGTTTAATATGCATAGTTTATAAAACACACACCTCAAAAACAACACAATGATCTTAGAAAGTTGTAATTTTCTCTAGACTTCAGAACTCACACATGTTAAAGTAGACTATTCTTCAAATTATATTGTTATAACTATAAGAATTGAATTATTTTTACAGAAACTGTTCATTCTAATTAGAGTGATTTTTAATAATCAAAGAAAACAAACTTTCAAAGAAAAACTATTACAATAATCTATTTTAAAAATTATTTTATTTTGAACTATGGTAATGATTCAAGCTAATTCCATAATTTGTTTTTGAGATGTGTGCACTCGTGCTCCCAAGTGCAAATTGAAAAATATATAGGCTATATTATGTCTCGTGATCAGAATATTGTACGAAATGGAAATATAAAAATTGGAAATTTATCTTTTGAGGAGGTGAAAAAATTAAAAAACCTGGGAGCAACAGTAATAAATATAAATGATACTCGGGAGAAAATTAAACACAGAATGAATATGGGAAATGGCTGTTATGATTCAGATGAGAAGCATTTATCATCCAGTCTGCTGTCAAAAAATCTGAAAGTTAGAATTTATAAAACAGTTATATTACCGGTTGTGAAACTTAGACTCTCACTTTGAGAGAGGAACATCTTAGGTTAAGGCTGTTTGAGAATAAGGTGCTTAGGAAAATATTTGGGGCTAAGAGGGTTGAAGTTACAGGAGAATGGAGAAAGTTACACAACACAGAACTGCACGAATTTTATTCTTCACCTGACATAATTAGGAACATTAAATCCAGACGTTTGAGATGGGCAGGCATGTAGCACGTATGGGCGAATCCAGAAATGCATATAGAGTGTTAGTTGGGACGCCGGAGGGAAAAAGACCTTTGGGGATGCCGAGACGTAGATGGGAAGATAATATTAAAATGGATTTGAGGGAGGTGGGATATGATGATAGGGACTGGATTAATCTTGCTCAGGATAGGGACCAATGGCGGGCTTATGTGAGGGCGGCAATGAACCTCCAGGTTCTTTAAAAGCCAGTAAGTGGTGTATATATGTTTTCGAATATTATACATATAATAGTGAATAAAGACAAAACTGTACACCTAAAATTTATTTCTCAGAATGAGATGCTACATCAGATTATGTCCGCAACATTTTTTTGTACATCTGCAGTTTAAATAGGCCTATTAGGAGATTTGAATGATTTTCCCATTGGTTCATGTACCAGGTCCTCGTAACGTCTGCTTTAAGCCACAACAGATGTTCAGAGACAATTAGGTGCTTGTACGGCGATGACAGCGGAATTGAAAAGTGCTGATGACAGAAACATCGAGAACCCCTTCTTCCGACACAAATCTCAAAAGTTCCTCGGGAATCAAAGTACGACTCTTACAGTGAGAAGACGACACTTTAATAACAGAGCTACGACTGTGTCTAATGTGTAATTATTAAACGAGCGGCACCGGGTCACGTGACGGTAATTTGGGGCGATTGCCCGTGACACGGGTCGAGGCTTGTTTGTCGAGCTGGAGGACGTCAAGCACACTCGAATGTCCCGTCCGAGCAATTACCTGCTCAAGACTCGATGTGGACACGATCATGTTGAAAGCTTCCCTCATTTGCTCACTAATCCAGTTAACTTATCTCATTAGCGAGCACTCGCGCTTATCTGATTTTCTAAAATGTCTAACATGTGATTTTAAATCATCAACAAGCAAAAATTTAAATTATGGCTTGTGAAGGGAAAAATGCAGTTCGATCAAACATGGTTATAGACAGAGCCGTGTTCTGTGATAATATTGCCTGTAGTCTTTATTTCGCGTGAAATTCTGGAAGCTCGTTGGATTTTGTATCGGAAAATTTTCAGGTAGTCATTACTTCACAATAGTAATGAGAGGGTTATTGTTACACAGTGGATGCGAGATGACTTAAGGGGAGTTGGTCATTATCGCATGCAAAATAATGGTAAAAATAGCCTCTCTTCAAGCAGTCATAAATATAATACTATTTATCACAGCTCTTTCATTTTTTAGTGATATATACTTACTTACAAATGGCTTTTAAGGAACCCGAAGGTTCATTGCCGCCCTCACATAAGCCCGCCAGCGGTCCCTATCCTGTGCAAGATTAATCCAGTCTCTATCATCATACCCCACCTCCCTCAAATCCATTTTAATATTATCCTCCCATCTACGTCTCGGCCTCCCTAAAGGTCTTTTTCCCTCCGGTCTCCCAACTAACACTCTATATGCATTTCTGGATTCGCCCATACGTGCTACATGCCCTGCCCATCTCAAACGTCTGGATTTAATGTTCCTAATTATGTCAGCTGAAGAATACAATGCGTGCAGTTCTGTGTTGTGGAACTTTCTCCATTCTCCTGTAACTTCATCCCGCTTAGCCCCAAATATTTTCCTTAGCACCTTATTCTCAAACACCCTGAACCTATGTTCCTCTCTCAGAGTGAGAGTCCAAGTTTCACAACCATACAGAACAACCGGTAATATAACTGTTTTATAAATTCTAACTTTCAGATTTTTGGACAGCAGACTGGATGATAAGAGCTTCTCAACCGAATAATAACACGCATTTCCCATATTTATTCTGCGTTTAATTTCCTCCCGAGTGTCATTTATATTTGTTACTGTTGCTCCAAGATATTTGAATTTTTCCATCTCTTCGAAGGATAAATCTCCAATTTTTATATTTCCATTTCGTACAATATTCTGGTCACGAGACATAATCATTTACTTTGTCTTTTCGGGATTTACTTCCAAACCGATCGCTCTACTTGCTTCAAGTAAAATTTCCGTGTTTTCCCTAATCGTTTCTGTATTTTCTCCTAACATATTCACGTCATCCGCATAGACAAGAAGCTGATGTAACCCGTTCAATTCCAAACCCTGCCTGTTATCCTGAACTTTCCTAATGGCATATTCTAGAGCGAAGTTAAAAAGTAAAGGTGATAGTGCATCTCCCTGCTTTAGCCCGCAGTGAATTGGAAAAGCATCAGATAGAAACTGACCTATACGGACTCTGCTGTATGTTTCACTGAGACACATTTTAATTAATCGAACTAGTTTCTTGGGAATACCAAATTCAATAAGAATATCATATAATACTTCCCTCTTAACCGAGTCATAAGCCTTTTTGAAATCTATGAATAACTGATGTACTGTACCCTTATACTCCCATTTTTTCTCCATTATCTGTCGAATACAAAAAATCTGATCAATAGTCGATCTATTACGGCGAAAACCGCACTGATGATCCCCAATAATTTCATCTACGTACGGAGTTAATCTTCTCAAAAGAATATTGGACAAAATTTTGTACGACGTCAACAAAAGTGATATTCCTCGAAAGTTACCACAGTTGGTTTTGTCCCCCTTTTTAAAAATAGGTACAATTATGGACTCCTTCCATTGTTCTGGTACAATTTCCTTTTCCCAAATAGCAAGTACAAGTTTATAAATTTCGCTATATAATGCACTCCCACCCTCTTGTATTAATTCTGCTGGAATTTGATCGATACCTGGAGACTTGTACTTTAGTGATATATATATATATATATATATATATATATATATATATATATATATATATATATACACACATTAAGCTTTGAAATGAAAAAGAATGGTTACTCTAGAGTAAATCTTTATCCTTAAATTAATTTTTTTAATTAAGCACAATTTTTTATAAATCCACTACATGTCTGTGATTAGGTACATTCTATTCACTTATTATAGCACATATTGAATTGAAAATTTGACCACTTACTGGTAATAGATACTAAAACATATCCTACTAAAATTATTCATGTATCTATAATATTATGGGCATAGGGCTTATAGCAATCATCACCGTCAATAAATTAAAAAGGAATTGAAGATTAGTCTAAGCCGTATGCCCATAATATTACAGATATTTTAATAATTTTAGTAGGGTATGTTTTAGTATCTATTAGCAGTAAGTGGCCAAAATTTTAATTCAATGTGTGCTATGATAAGTGAATAGAGTGTACCTAATCACAGGTATGTAGTGAATTTATATAAAAAATATGATTAGATTAAAAAATTAATTTAAGGGTAAGATTTACACTAGATTAACCATTCTTCTTTCATTTTAAAGCTTAATGTGTATACATATATCACTAAAAAAATGAAAGAGCTGTGATAAATACGAGTAGTATTACAATTCTGACCGCTTGAAGATAGGCTATTTTTACCATTACTTTGCATGCGATAACGTCCAATTCCCCTTAAGGAAAATTGAAGTTGTTTCGTATCAGAGTATATGGCACGTGCCGCGCCGTCCGTCTTTTGTGTACCTGGCGAGTACAGCAGCGTACAAAACTAATGAACCCCGATCTGTTCATAGTAACATTGCAACTCAATGTGTGCAGATGTGTTATCCTGCTCAAGTATTTAGTACGCGTTGAATAAGTTGTGCTGATTCATTCATAATGGCAAAACGTTAAATTCGCTCAGAGATACGAAATGCAATTAAGAAGTATGAGAATAACATTTTATGTATTAACGAAGACAATATCTCGTGTGTAATGTATGTAAAATTGAAATAAAAACCAGAACAACTCAGGCTGTAGAGAAACATTGCAACAGTACATCGCACAGGAAATGCGTTTAAATGAAATCTGAGGAACCATCTACATCATCATCATCATTTAGTTGTGCGGGTCTAACGACACGTGCAACATGATGCTCAGTACAAATATTCCTCTAAAGAAATTGAGTGATCCCCATTTTAGAGGTTTTCTTCAGAAATTCTCTCGATACAAAAACTGTTTAAGGGATAGGCGAAGACGATTCAGCTTCGACAACTTACGAGAATATATCGTCGTTTACTGCAACGCTGGTAATTGCATCAATGATGACGAGGACTGAACCTTGCAAGGTATGTACTACAGTACGTTATTTTTCTTTTCCTTCTGACTGTACGGAGATACAGTAGCATGTTGACGTCGTCTCCTTACGTTTAAAACCTGTTCAGCCAATGGTCTGAATGAAAAAAATGTAACATATTGTAAATGTGCACCTACATTCAACGATAAGTCATCCCGCATCCACTGTCTAGTTATTATGAATCAAGCAGCATAGGTTTACGTGAAATTAATACAACTGCCAAACTGAGCAATCAAGATCAACTAAGCGATTGAGGAATGTGATAAGTAGAGAGCGGATTTTTATGACCTAAAAGAATAGGATATATGCGTGCATTCATGACCTAGGAAACATAAAAATATGACCAATAAAATTTGAAATATGACTTTATCAGTAACACATGTAGGCTCTGTGTTAGATTTTTTTTTTAATTTTCGGCATTATACAGGGTCCGGCATTTGGTTCTGATGAGTTTCAACTTGCTGTTGTAAAGGGACTATAGAGGAACTTCGGGTATTATGGAATATCATTTTTGTTTTTGTTAAGCATCTTAACATTATTGGCACAGAATTAATGGTTAGTGAATATATGATTTGCTTAACTTTTTTAAATTGTTTGTCATAGCATCAACTCAATAAATTATTTTTATATTACGTAAATAACGACCAATATAAGAAATGTACATTTTTCGAGTAATATGGAATACAACAATTTTTACCTGGTAATCTTGTCTTATATTTAAAAACTGTTACTAAAAATGTGTTAAAATAATCGGAAAAGCCTAGAACTTTAAATGAATACTTAAAATAACTAACAAAAAAAAAAAAAAAGTAGACGGACATAATCTAATCCAAATCAAGTACAGTGACTTAATGTCAACACAGTCAATGTTCGTTTTCGTTAATAGATTGTATGACCAAGATTGTATTTCTGTATAATATAAAAGTACCGTTAATTTTTTTTACCTTGGGGATTTGGTGAAGTGAATTTTTAATGGCAGGCAGAGTAACTATCTCATGCCCCCATGTTTTTGATTGCTACCAGTGCACTTCATCAGAACCAGGTACCCAGCTTCGAAGCCGTTAGCCCTGTGAACTTACAATATATTTATGTTCCCCTATTGTCATAATTCAGGGTTGGTATCTAAGAAATTAGCAAGTTCTTTGTGATAGTAGAAGAGAAAGAGTGGGGGAAGGGAAGTGGTCCGTGGCCCATTTCTTTTAGGGCTCATCCCGACATTTGTCTTATTGCTCAAGGGAAACCACGGAAAAACCTAGAGCAGGATGAGATGTCGTGCTGACGACAAGCCAATTGGCTATAGTTTGGTCGGAATATGTTCGGGTGGGAGGTTTTAATTTAATCATTATTCAAAATTCACATACATTAAAGGTCCATAAAAGTGTTAACAATTGGGACAATGGATCTAAACTGCCAATAACGCGATGACCCTGAAACAGAGAAATAACATTATTAATGCATTAATAGCCTTGTCTGTGTGTGGAGTCAAGTGGTTATTTATTGTTCAAGTTGGTATTCGTCTTGTACGTTGTCGTTCCAAGCTAGAGGGTGGAGTACGCTCTTAGGTCTTTTATGTTTGTCTAACGCAGGGTTGTAATTTCCTAATGAAGAAATTAGTGCGTTTGTGCTGCTGTACGACTTTGTGTACGTGCAGAAGGCTTGATGTGAAATATATTCTTGAATTGTCGAAATTTCTAGTTCTTCATGAATCAATCTAACAGGAGTTACTCTAGGAAGTCCTGTGAAGTACCGTTAATAGACTCTCATGTCTACTTATATTTTTCTTTCGGTTAAAATGTCTATGAGATATACAGTTGTAAGTGAGGACAGTATGGAATATGAAGTATTGGTATTCTATATTACCCACACAGCCATTTTGTAAAATAAATATCTATCAAATGATCTCAGAAAAAATATAAAAACATAAAACCACTGAGATGATAATGATTAACTACTTCATTACATGGCGTATTTCGTTAAATTGTATATCACATGCATATTTAGTAATCATCTACTAATATCAGATTACCTGCAAAAATTTTAGAAAACAACAGAACATAGAATTGAACAAGTTATCACTAATTAAACTCAAGCTAGACTACAACAGTAGCGCTAGGTTTTTTTTTTTAATTCATCAACTTTTTGGATACAGTATCGAAATCATCCCGATTGTTCCTAATTACTTTTTGCTTATTACTGAGAGGTATTTAATTTATGATGCTGCACTCCCGTCATAACCAGGATGAACAGCATGAAAACAAATTTGACAGATAGCTATGAGAAGAGGAACAAAGGTGTACGATGTCTTGTGTAGTACTGAGGGTTATAAGTTCCTAGTTTTGATACATACACATTTTGGTGGGAATGTGCCTGCTTATAAAATGTTTCAGCGAATCTCCTAATGATAACTGGGATACTTTCCACTTTCTTGATGTGTCTGTTCGTTTCTTGTGTACCACCCGCTGTTAAAGTAGCGCTGGGAGGATCATAATTATGAAGTAGTTTTCGTGGTTCCCGGTAGGTTGTGACGTTTTACAGAGATGAAACATAACTATTCCACACTACTCGAATATTCCATAATACCCGAAGCTCCTCTAAGGTTTAAAAATTAAAAAATAGCACATTATGTAGCTTGAATAATGTAATTTATTGGAATGTCTTCATTTTTTTTAAATTACACATTTCAAGTAATCCTCTTGCTGTCTTATGACCTGTTTTAATCTTATACGAAAATTGTTCATGACACTTTGCAATAAACCTGGGGTTTCGTTGATTTCTTGCACTTCAACCTGTAAGTATCCTGTTATTCAGATCCTGGATAGAGTGTAGTCTGGTTTGAAACACTCTTGCTTTGAGGTGTCCCCACAAAAAGAAGTCAGGAGCTGTTAGATCTGGGGATCGAGCCGGCCAATTGATATCTCCAAACCGAGAAATTATGCGTCCTGGGAAGAAATTTCTCAACAATCGCAGTGTCTTTGGCAGTATGGGCCGTAGCCCCATCTTGTTGAAACCACATGTCATCCCTGTTTAGTGCGCCTCTAAAGGTCTGTAACATCCGTAGATACCGTTCACCGTAACAGCTCTCTCATTTCCATCTTCGAAAAAATAGGGACCAATTATGACTGCAGTAGAAACAGCGCACCATACGGTCACCTTTTCACAATGTAGTGGCCGTTCATGCAGTGCCATAGGATTTGTGTGACTCCAATATCGGAAATTTTGCTTGTTGACGAAGCCATTCAAGTGAAAATGTGCCTCGTCTGACATAAACAAATTATTCAACACATTATCATTTTCTTGAAGAATGGCACCAAATTCCATTCCAAATTAAGTCGAGAGGCCCGAGCTTGTGGTTTCAACTGCTGAGCAACTTGAATCTTGTAGGGATGAAATTTTAGATCCTTGTGCAATATCCGACGAACTGTCCTATCAGATATGCGCAAGGGCACAGCATGTCGCACTGCAGATCTTGACGGAGTTCGTTGCACAGCCAATCTCACTCTTTGGATATTTTCTGGAGTACAAACATAACGGTCATTACCATGAAAAGAAGGTTGAAAAGTATCTCTGGCATTAAACATGTTAAACCAACTCACTATTGTGTTCCTCGAAGGAATCCTACCGTGTCTCTGAACATTGAACTCACGGCGAAATCGACGTTGTTTGAAGAACGGATTTACTTTCAGTACATACTGATACCACAAAAATGCGTACGTTAACTGGCCAAGCATCCATAATCAACAAAATTGCATGTTCGGAAGTTCTTGTTGCCTTGACAACATTTCATTTTACAGCTCTATCAAACTAATCAGAACCAACTGCCGAATTATTTCAAATATCTTCTGTCTTTAGAATAGCATGTTGGAAAGATACTGAAGAAACAAGGAGTGACCGAGGAGGAGAAAGTTACGAACACTTGAAAATTGTAAGAAACCCCTGTTTTGTTGTGTACAGCATGTTTTCTGTCACAGGGCCAAATAATAGAAGTCTGCCTGCTACTTGAAACCCCACATTCCACAGCCAATGCATACTTTCTTTTCATTACATTTCAGCGAAAATATAGGTATTTTAGAGGTATTCTGAAAAACTTTCATACTATTACATTTTACCATGGCTTGTTATGGTTTGAATGAATGCATTAAATATGAGACATGCGCAAAATATAACATTATGACAAATTTTTACTAAATATGTTATAAAACTTTAAAAATGCCTAAATATGCATACGGGCTATTCCATCTCAAATCGACCGAAATATAGAGAAAATTGACCTTGCAATTTTTAAACATAATAAAACTTTTTCTGTCCTTTGACAACTGTGATACAATGCTTTGTGCAAAGCTTGAGGCATCAGAACTTCATAGTTTCTAAATTAAAAATATTTAAATTTATCGTATTTTCATAAAATTAGCAATTTTAAACTGTTGTGGCTCCGAAACCCTTTCACCCAATGATCAAAATCATGGTTTATTTTGATGCTGAGAAATAAAAGTTTATATTGACATGTAAACAGTTTTTCTTACTTTTTATGGAAATGGAGAAATTTTGATTTTTCTTCATTAAGACGCCTTTGCCCACGAAAAAATATTTTTAAAATATATGGTTAGATTCCGCATTGAAAGTACAAATAAACACATATTTTTTACTGGTGCACCGTTGATAAGAAGAAAATATCAAATAAAGAAAATAGTACGCGCGTGAACTAACCAGCTGACTGTAGGTAGTCGAGACAAGCAAGACCAGGAGACAAACACGTGATGTGTCGTTTAGCAGTCGTGGCTGGGCTAGCTTTATCACAAGTTTTCATAAACACAGGAGTAAAATGACGCCCAATGCTCGCTTATCTTCAGCTCTCGGCCAGTGCGTGGGGTACTGCGACGTTCAGGTCTAGGCATGTGAAAATAATTTATTTAATACCCTCGAAACTTATTGCCGAGCCACTAAGCAAACAATGCCGAATCCCTCTTAATAATTCAAGGTTTTTTCTCAATATTTTTTTACATTTTTACAAATGGGCAAAAAGTCTAAAAGTAAGTAAAATCAGATTATCTGTCTCTCTGTATACAATAAAAATAGGTTTTACTTCTTATCATAACCTACTAAATGTCAGCTTCAAAATGAGCTCCCGTTCAATGTTCTGCAGTAAATGGTTCCAGAGTTCTGAGCGCTGAAAGAGGCTTGTTTTTCTAAAATACGCTAAATTTGTCGCTCAATAGTACGAAAACCGTTTGACTTACAATAGAATATTTTTGAAAATGCACTCTCCTCAGCACCTTGTCTGTATAAATAGGGAAAAAATTAGAGTATTAAAAAATGCTAGGTTTTTTACTGATCGATTTCATATGGAATAGCCCGTACAGTTATTCCAAAAACATAACGTTAATATGCAGTTTCGTACTAAATATGCTACAAAATTAAAAACTGTTTAAATATGCATTTATATGCCCAATATAAACCGTTTCATTTCTTCGGAATAGCCTGTGTAGTTACAGCTTTCGCGTGTTAAATACTAGGTACGGTACCTTGTTGACTAGTTTTAGCTGACTCAGTTCTGAGGATAGCCCACAACAGGCTGTAACCAGTCAACAAGGTACCGTACCTGATATTTAACACGTGAAAGCAATAACTACATATTCCGAAGTGATATAGTGTTAAAAGTTATGTAATCAAGATGTATACCTTCCATTTCCTTCAGAATGCTGGGAATCCAGTTGTCTGAGGAAAGGTAGTCAGATGGATTTTGTAAAGAACACGAAAAAGCAATGAGGCATATTGTATCAGGCTATACATTTCTATATAACACGAGCATATAAAACAACACGACATTTTAAATACATCCAGCGCTACGTTTAAACAGAAATAAAGCAAGTGGTATGAGTTTAAACCACAGACAGTTAAACAATATGGAAGCTGCACTCTTTTATGAAAAAACAAAAACAAATTATCACTGACAAAAGAACAGCAAACAAAACGGATATAATCATTAATGACAAAAAAGAATGAAACATATGCAATTATATATGTAGACACAGTTGTGTCTGATAACGGACAAGGACAGAAAACTACAAAATGAAAGATGATATCGCATTTATTATTCTAAGTATATACTGTGTTAACAGCATTACCAATGAAAGGCCTCTTAAGCTTCTAACTTTTGAAGCATAAATAATTAAAATCTAAAGGCAATATTCGTAAAATTAGTGCTTCACAGACAATATCCAAAGAATTCCAAAATACAGGGTGGAAGGGAACCTATTGCATTAATTCACAGAGGTAATAGATGAAGTCAATGCAAACAAGTTTTTTCAAATAAGTTTTTTGATAAGGCCAATAATTTTCAGAATACGAAATGTAACGTGCTGCAACAGTCCTTCAGGTCGTTGCTTCGCAGTGGGGGTGAGTGTAACTCCAATCATCCACTCCGCAAGATTTGCGAGAAGAGAATGCAAACAAAAACGTCTCATCATAATATTGCCTATTTTGACAAATAATTTGAAAAAGAGAACATTTTCTACGCGATGGTTCCCTCGCTGCTTGACTGACGAACAGAAGTAGAAACGCCTGGACATTGCAGACTTGCTGACAGGACTATCACAAAAACGAGTAGCCCAATGAGAAACTGTATTACGGTCTACTGTAAGTTTACCACAAACTCCACTCAAAGCACTGTGGAAGTATGCATTTCTGTAGGGAGGGGTTGCCACGTAAAGATTCCACCTTTGGTCTTCAATCGTTTCAGTACCCGAGACACGTGTAGGCTCCATTTCTACCTCTCGTTACCTAAACACGGAGACAGACCGATTATTTAGTCCCGACAGTTCAGCGACACGAAAGATGGGAAGTAATAGGAGTAGTAGGGAGAGTTCTGGAGTAGAGATAAGGGCGAGCGGTCGGTAAAGGAATACAGTACAGCTTAACTGCACTGGAAACACAACGCTATACCGCATGCGTGACATCCGATCGCTCTGACTGCAGGCGACAGACTAACCTGAACATCCCTTGGGGTAACTTAATGGACTCGCCTGACCCAGGCGCACATTCCCGGCGTCTGTCAGGACTAAATAATCGTACTGTACGCTATGAACGAAACGAACACACGTGATTCTTACTCAATCCTTCAACTGCAACTCACGTAATATTCATTGTTGTTGCGTCATTCACTTCACAGTTCTGCCAAACTCCATTATGTTTACATTCCTTCATGTAAGTTAACTATTAATAATGTGTTGAAATTAAATTTTTGTTGTTTTGAAAGATTTTTTTTTTGTGTGGGTTAAGCCATTTTATCTGAACATCATCGATCTGATACGACAGATACTGAATTTGTTTCTGTGAACATAAATTTGCACAATTTTAAACAACACTCTTTTTTTTTAATATTTTCTGGGAAAAAAAAAAACAAAACAATTACAACAGTCACAGATGGATTCTTAGTCCAGTTTAAAGCAATCGCGTTCAAATGGCTGAAATCCCAAAAAAATAGAGTAGTTTTGGATAAAAAGAATGCAAGAACAGTAGAGCTTACAAAAGAAGCTTCAATTTTTCTATACAGGGACATCATTTTATTTTTACTAACATTTTTAATATTAACCTGGCTATACCTTTAGAGAACAGGAAAAACCGTTCGCTACCCCCTTCCACAACTGGAGTTCGATGATACTGACGTAAAACACAAACAAATCACTTTACTAGGTATAGGAGGGAAGAAAATTACTTCATCAATTTACGTAAACTAGGAAATATTGCGCTTTTGAGTTTGATAATTTTCATTAGGTTTTTATTTAATCAAAATGCAGTACTGTATTAAGAATAAGTGTTTTTACTCACGAACTGAGCTAGCCACGCGAACGTATTCATTATGCAGTGTATATTATACTGTCTACAGCACATTAGCGTACAATATAGAGAATGAAGTTCAATTGAACAATAATCATAATATGGATATTTAAACACATTTATGAAAATGGCAGCCGTTAATTTCGATATCCTACAGGCTTCAGTTCTATTGTGCACAGTATCGCATATAGACTATTGCATCTAATTCCAATTACCAGTTTCGTCCTTCGTACTAGTAACTCATGTTGAAATAATTCTGTACCTACTCTATAAAAGAGTATCTTAAGTACTATAAATTCAATCTTCACTTCTGCCCGATCCAAAAAGATAAAATTATTCAGACTGCTATCTACTGCCCGTCCAAGTGGTTATGCCGCAGGATCGTAGAAAGGGGGGAAATCACGTGACAGTTAATTACTTAACGATGCCCTTTTATTTAAGTTATTTTAAACAGTTGTATAATATTACGTAAACGTCCAATTCCTAACAGAAATTAACGTTTTCAGAAAAGAGCTAAGACAGGCCTGGTTTTACAGAGGGCCGTGCAGAAGCAGGTGGGGGAAATCGGGATGCGACGTAGGCAAACGGACAGTATCTTTGCGAAAATATGATTCAATATTAAAAGTTCTTTCGTCACTGGAAAACGCGAACATATTTCTGGAACGTACTATACTCAGTAACTCGGTGCTGTTTACTATAAGCGGCCTTGATTCTGTCTGGAGAACAGTTGAAACTCCATTAGTAGAAGGGGTGGGAGTGAAGTACATTCAAAAACTCAGGTACAATAAAAATTGAAGTAAAAATAAAATGATGTCCCTGTAGTAGCCTATTTGCAAATTCGTATTTATGGAAAATAAGTTTCTAGTCTATGATTGCCATCAAAACAAAAACAAGAAACAGAAAATTATAACAATTTATGAATACAGAGTTCAGACTCAAGAAAACATAAACATTTATCACACCATTTATTGTTTACTAAAGTTTGGATCAGGTTCTTTTTAAGGCTGAGAGGTGAAACTTTGGTTAAGTGTCTGAGGGAATGAATTATGGAAAAAGTTTTCTTACATATGTAGGTCACTTGACTTTGAAATTTTAAATTTTAATCCAAATATACTCCTAAGTTTTTTACTGTCTTACTATATGTAATTGTGGTATTATTTATTTTTGTGTTTGATACAGTGGCTATTTCTTTTTGTTTAATGCTCGTTGGTAGCCCATTATTATGGCTTGTGATTTGTCTGGATTTAGTCTGAGTCCAAATACTACGCGTAGACTAATAAAAAAATATGTAGCACAGAACATGAGTCTGTTTATGTGACAGTCTTCTTTTAAAATTGCTTTACCAAACACCCTTAAAGACAAGAAAATCCTCTTGGAATGCCTTGATGTGTGTATAGAAAAAGGGATAAGATATTGGCGGGGAGCGCTCTTCATTTGTTTGGGCGCGGCGCGGCGCGACATGGCGCGCCCGGGAAAAGACAAGCGAAGAGATCAGAGCACAATCACGAACGACTGCCGAGGCTTGACGGCGAGGCCTATAGACATGTATATCCAAATCTCATTAGGAAGTTGATCGAACCACAGAGCCCGAATAAGGAAACGGAACGACAAGTTCCCGGGGCCGGAAATGAGACGCTGTCACGACAAACAAGAAGGATTCCAGCGGAGAACAAAATGACGCTGCACAAACTCTGGATACCCAGCCGACGCCGTGGAGACGACCGACGCCGAGACGAGACGCGACCGGGCTCGACGTGGATACAAAAAGAACTGTATATAATCGTCATCGGAAAATATATTATGGATTACATCACTTATCCTATTATGTATCTAAGTATGGAAGACATTATTATTATTATTATTATTATTATTATTATTATTATTATTATTATTATTATTATTATTATTAGTCCTTTGCTGTGGTCGTGCCAGAGAATCAGTCCTATTCCGAGGCTTATTGTACGGATTCGTAACAAACTGTTTTTTTACGGTGATGGGTTGTTAGCCCTTCGCCCAAACCCCAAGCTGGAGGACCACCCCTTATCGGCTGTCCACGACTGCTTATTCAATATATTCGCAGCTACCCTCCATATCTGGAGGCCGTCTCCTCTATCCGCAACCTGAGGACGCGCTAAAGCAGGGCTGGGCACATTACGTGACTCTGAGAAATGAGCGCTGTATGCTTTAAAGAGCAGTTCTTCCGAGCGCTGTGACGTATGCATACTGTACGTCATTCAGTGTCGGTGCAGTGGTGACTCTGCAGTATGATGGCGAACTTTGAAGACGGAGCTTCCGCTCATACACTAAAGCGTACCGCTACTCCCAATGCTTTTAATGTATCATGGGAGGAGGAGTTCTTTTTGGTAGAGAGCAGTGGATTAGCAAAGTGTTTAATTTGGTATAAAACACTCCAACTGATTAAGAAGTTCAATATCCTACAACATTATTCTTTACAACATGCTACTGAATATGACAAATATGTTGGTAATGAACGCCATAAATTAATACAACTTAAAGAAAATGTTTCTCAGGTACATTATATTAGAGTATCTATTTGATATTTATATTGCATTATAAGTTATTATACATTTAGTAATATATAATTTTAAATTATACAAATATTATGATATATCATAGTATAGTATATTACAGTTTGATATATATCATATATATCATATATATCATATATTATATAAAGTTACATATTATATTATATTATATTGTATTATATTATATTATATTACATTATATTATATTATATTATATTATATTATATTATATTATATTATATTTCATTACATTACATTATATTATATTGTATTATATATTATATTATATTATATTATATTATATTATATTATATTATATTATATTATATTATATTATATTACTGTATATTATATTATATTATATTATATTATATTATATTATATTATATTATATTACTGTATATTATATTATATTATATCATATTATATTATATTATATTACTGTATATTATATTATATTATATTATATTACTATATATTATATTATATTATATTATATTATATTATATTATATTATATTATTAATACCTCACCATTATGTCTGTTTGTAATTCTATATGTTTATATTATTAATAGCCTACCATTATGTAATTAATTATTAAAGCAATGTGCGTATGGGTTATGTAAATAAGCCTAATGATTTGTGTGTGTGTGCATAGAGCGAAGTTTATTTCATTAAATTAATAAGAGTTTTATAAAGTCTGTACTGTACAATGGATTGATGTAATATCCTTATAAACTATTATGTACTGACAGACTGAATGACTAGAGCAACCGTGGCTCTTGTTATATTAATGCAGGGAAGGTAGCTGTAATGCGAGTCCGCCACTGCGTGAGCGTTCTGCTCCGACTTGGAATTGAAGAGCATTGCGGAGCGAGAGCAGCTCTGGCCGGCTATATCGAGCCGCTCTCATGCCCGGCCCTGCGCTAAAGCAAGGAGATGCACTATCACTTTTACTTTTTAACTTCGCTTTAGAATATGCCATTAGGAAAGTTCAGGATAGCAGGCAGAGTTTGGAATTGAACGGGTTACATCAGCTGCTTGTCTATGCGGATGACGTGAATATGTTAGGAGAAAATCCACAAACGATTAGGGAAAACACGGGAATTTTACTTCAAGCAAGTAAAGAGATAGGTTTGGAAGTAAATCCCGAAAAGACAAAGCATATGATTATGTCTCGTGACCAAAATATTGTACGAAATGGAAATATAAAAATTGGAGATTTATCCTTCGAAGAGGTGGAAAAATTCAAATATCTTGGAGCAACAGTAACAAATATAAATGACACTCGGGAGGAAATTAATCGCAGAATAAAAATGGGAAATGCCTATTATTATTCGGTTGAGAAGCTTTTGTCACCTAGTCTGCCGTCAACAAATCTGAAAGTTAGAATTTATAAAACAGTTAGGTTGATCTTTATGGTTGTGAAACTTGGACTCTCACTTTGAGAGAGGAACAGATATTAAGGGTGTTTGAGAATAAGGTTCTTAAGAAAATATTTGGGCCTAAGAGGGATGAAGTTAGAGGAGAATGGAGAAAGTTACACAACGCAGAACTGCACGCATTGTATTCTTCACCTGACATAATTAGGAACATTAAATCCAGACGTTTGAAATAGGCAGGGCATGTAGCACGTATGGGCGAATCCAGAAATGCATATAGAGTGTTAGTTGGAAGACCGGAGGGAAAAAAGCCTTTGGGGAGGCCGAGACGTAGATGGGAGGATAATATTAAAATGGATTTGAGGGAGGTGGGATGTGATGATAGGGACTGGAGTAATCTTGCTCAGGATAAGGACCGATGGTGGGGTTATGTGAGGGCGGCAATGAACCTCCGGGTTCCTTAAAAGCTATTTGTAAGTATTATTATTATTATTATTATTATTATTATTATTGTTATTATTCTTATTAATGTTTATATTTATCAACTACGAAAATCCACAAACTACTAGGGATAACACGGGAATTTCACTAGAAGGCAGTAATGAGATAGGTTTAGAAAATCCGGAAAAAATACAAAGTGCAGACCGATTATTCAGTCCTGAAAGCTCAGCGACGCGTAACAGGGGAAGTAATGGGAGAAGTGGAGAGATAAGGGCGAGTGGTCGGTAAAGGAATGCAGTACAGCTTAATTGTACTAGAAACATACAGTACCGCTCTACCGCACGCATGACATCCAATCGCTCCGAAGGCAAGCGAGTGACTAACCCAAGCACCCCTTGGCGTAAATAAATGGACTCTCCTGACCCAGGCGCACATCTCCGGCGACTATCAGGACTAAATAATCGTACTCTATATGATTATGTCTCGTGACCAGAACATAGTACGGATTGAAAATATAAAAATTGGAAATGTATCCTTTGAAAAATTGGAAATATTCAAATATCTTGAGCAAGAGTAAGATTTTCCATCTAGTCTGCTGTCAAAATACTAAAAGAATTTATAAAAAAAAACAGTTATATTACTGATTATTCTGTATGGTTGTGAAACTTTGACTCTCACTTTGGAAGAAGAACAGAGATTAAGGACTAACCCTACCCAATTATTTCTTGGCCTAGTTGCTTCATAAGTGGTGCCTTCTTGGTATCACTTGTGAGGTTCAGACCTGTCTTCGGACAGTTGACCAAACAAATAAATAGTAATGTTATTATTATTATTATTATTATTATTAATACTATATTTTTAATTCTTTTTAATGAACATTTATACTTATTTGCCGATTCATTTTACAGCAAAACACTAGAGGAAGTTTTGTTCCGAGAAACCAACAGGAAAAAGAGAAA
Organism: Periplaneta americana; assembly: GCF_040183065.1. Lineage (NCBI taxonomy): Eukaryota > Metazoa > Arthropoda > Insecta > Blattodea > Blattidae > Periplaneta > Periplaneta americana. Next base: position 15,095,079 of record NC_091124.1, read on the forward strand.
ATGATTTCAAAGCGATTGGATTGCATAAAGGAAAACAGACAGTTTATCAGTTCATTTACTCGTAGCCGTATAAAAGAAGATGATGTTTATTATGATAATGGTGGTGATGATGGTTATGATTGTGATAATGATGATATGGAAGACTTTTTGTGGAAGTAACAAAATGAAAAAAAGAAGAAGTTATTGATGGAAGAAAAAGTGAGCTGTAACTTAATTTGAAGGCAAGTGTAGGATTCTCGACTTTTTAATTTGCCTCTTTATACACTAACTGGCTTATTAATAAAGCTCGTATTCAGCTTTTTGAAGTTACACGCAACATTTTCCAAGTTTTAATCTCACAATGTCTTATTACTCTCGTTTTGTTTCTGATGAGACATTATAAAGATGATATAACATGCATAAAACATTGTTTTCCAGGCAGTCGTGCTATGGCCAGAGCCGGTAATGACGCGTTTATAAGAACCTCTATCTTTTATTGCACCGAGGTAGGCTAACTGAATTTCGAAAGAAGAATGTCAGCGGAGTGCTTTATTAAATCGTTGTCAATTCTCATATGAAACTCATTTTCGGACAAGTTTACGTTTTTAAAAGGCTGCCAGAGGGCAGCGTTTATAGCGTGGAGATTAAAGAAAATTGAAACGAAACTGAAATTTCCTGCTTTTTTTAAAAGAAACAGCGAAGGAGGATGGCGAAGGGAGCGGGGGGTGAGATTTCATCCTGGTAACTTGTTTAGAGAGCTCTTTTTGAAGGCGCTCTCTCCGTACAAAACTTTGTGTCCCCTCCCGCCTCGACAATGTATTTATTGGTGTTGGCGTTTCCCTTTAGCGGAGCCGTGGCTGTAGCTTTTTTTCAATGCAGGCGCAATCTTTATAGGGGGAAAAGTTTCTTTATTAGATTTTCTCAATTTGAGACAGCTTCAGCAAGCCATTACCCAAGAGAAGAATTGTGCTAAATTGTCAATTAATGTATCAGTTCAAAACCAATTTGGCAGAGTTTGAAGCACTTGACTGCGGGGTGGAGGGGGAGGGGGAGACGAGGTGGGGAGGAAAGTGCGTCGGTTGGCTGCTAGAGGGTGCGCGAGTCGCAACAAACCCTGCGGCACCAACGCGGGGCCTTTATGTGTTTAACTCTGTAACATTCACGAAAATTAGATACATTCACTGCGAAATGGTTCTTTGTGTGGTTGGGGCAACAACCAGAGCGCTCCGGCGGCGCTGAATGGACTGCGGGGTTGAGTTCTCTTGCTGTGGGCTCTAGAATCACGGCGCGGTGTAGGCACTGTCCCTACAGACTTCCAGGCTCTGCCGTGATTCATTTCACCACAAGAATCTGCCAGAGAGACACTTTTGGAAGCTCACAGCAGCTGCCAGCTAACAGAATGTACCTCACTTCGAGAGTAGCTGTTAAATATACATTTCATTATTCATCGAACTTGTGACCAACTATAACAGACTGATCAACCTAATGAACTTTCAATTTTATCAGTTTCACTATGCTGCCATCTAGAGACTTAACGTTATAACCCTTACGAAATTATATATTTTAGTTTAATGTACCGAAGTACATATGATATTTCCATGCAGATATTCTGCGTCATCATACGATGAAAGAGTAATGGAACGGAGAAAAATTCTCTCCGGCACTGGGATTTGAACCCGGGTTTTCAGCTTTACGTGCTGATGCTTTATCCACTAAGCCACACCGGATACCCATCCCGGTGTCGGACAGAATCATCTCAGTTTAAGTTCCAAGTCTTGGTTTCCCTCTAGTGGCCGCCCTCTGTCCGACACCGGGATGGGTATCCGGTGTGCTTAGTGGATAAAGCATCAGCACGTAGAGCTGAAAACCCGGGTTCAAATCCCGGTGCCGGAGAGAATTTTTCTCCGTTCCATTACTCTTTCATCGTATGATTACGCAGAATATCTGCATGGAAATATCATATGTACTTCGGTACATTAAACTAATGTATATGATATGCGTAAATCGGCGCTAATTCCGTCGGATCCCGGCCAACTAGTCACTCATAACGAGTGCACCTCAGCACATGTGTGGACTTCAGTCCTACGTTCATAGACATCTCTGACGTAGTGCAGAGGGCGGCCACTAGAGGGAAACCAAGAGTTGGAACTTAAACTGAGATGATTCTGTCCGACACCGGGATGGGTATCCGGTGTAGCTTAGTGGATAAAACATCAGCACGTAAAGCTGAAAACCCGGGTTCAAATCCCGGTGCCGGAGAGAATTTTTCTCCGTTCCATTACTCTTTCATCGTATGATGACGCAGAATATCTGCATGGAAATATCATATGTACTTCGGTACATTAAACTAATGTATATGATATGCGTAAATCGGCGCTTATTCCGTCGGATCCCGGCCAACTAGTCACTCATAACGAGTGCACCTCAGCACATGTGTGGACTTCAGTCCTACGTTCATAGACATCTCTGACGTAGTGCAGAGGGCGGCCACTAGAGGGAAACCAAGAGTTGGAACTTAAACTGAGATGATTCTGTCCGACATCGGGATGGGTATCCGGTGTAGCTTAGTGGATAAAACATCAGCACGTAGAGCTGAAAACCCGGGTTCAAATCCCGGTGCCGGAGAGAATTTTTCTCCGTTCCATTACTCTTTCATCGTACCTTACGAAATTGCATGCAATAATAATTGCAACTGCACTTCATCTAGCGGTCGTTACCAAAATGTCTTTTCAACAGTGGAGGCTCTCTTTTTTATGTTGTCATTTTATAACACTGGAATGGTCAATCTGATATACGGGGCCTTCAACTTAAGACGCAACCCAGGCACCGGCAGGCGGACAGTACTCTCAAGCGGTAACCCCCAGCGGCATTGTGCGGTAATTGAACTGCTAAGTGGTCCGTCATGCATTCTTTCTACCCGTATTTAGTGTTAATTTATCTTCCGTAAAATTAATTTAATGCAGTTTATTTCCTTACCTTAAGACATAAGATGTTCAAAATGACCTCCACCAGTTTCAATACAACGCTCACGCCGGCGAAGAAGACGCTAAAATACGTGATCCAATTCCTGCCTTGAAATGCTGGAGATCAAGCCCGAATATTTTTTTTGAAGTTCCTCTAATGTATGAGGATTGTTCACATACACTTTATGTTTTAATATACCCCAAAGATATAAGTCATATGGTGGTAAACACCATGATAAACTTAAACTTAAAAAGAGCACAGTTCACCAAACACGTTAAATGAAAACTAAAACTGACCAAACACGTTCACACCTTACAGAAGACAAACTAACACTAATTGCATGCTTGGTCGCACAACACCGCTGAGTTTTCCCGCTATAGAGAACGGTAGACCAGGGTTGCGTCTTAAGTTGAAGACTTTGTATATATGATCAGGAATCGAGTCCATTATTCTAGAGTCGATAACCTCGTAGCGAAGGCTTCAGTATCTACAAGGAAATTTGTTACACTTATTTTCCGACCGGGGGACATCGCTCATCGCTTCAGACGTCATCTAAGATAAAACTAAGGTATTGATAGGCCACGAGAGAGGAGAAATTTAGTCCAGGGGATCAATTGAAGAGTGTGATTCCAAAACGTGTTCAGTCCATTTTTATGAAAGGACTGTGCTAGTTTTTTTTTTTATCCACCGGTCTACGGATTGAGCGAGTTTTCAAGTGACATACACAATAACACAAACTTTTAAGAAAGGGTTGGCGCTGTTTTGGAAGAAAAAAAGGTTTATAATGATAAAGGTGCAAAAAACTCATATATATATATATATATATATATATATATATATATATATATATATATACACACTTATGTATAAATCATAAAACTGGTCAAATAAACTGAGCGAGTTTTAGGACCACACTCTTAAATTAGAGACTTTTTTTTTCGAATTATAATAAACACAACATTACAAATTCACATGGAATTATCTTAAGGAACTTCAGATTCCTTTTGATTATGTAATGTCTGTCCTTATAAATATTATCAAGGATTCTCTTCAAATATTACATCATCATCTCTATTTCAATTAATCCACTTATATTTGCCTTAAACAATTAACTTTCTTTTTTCTTTAATGTATCACATCACATTATAGCGTTTAGTTAACTCCCTTAATAACAGTAATCTTTCAGTTGTTACCCTTAACAACACGCTAATCCCTTATTCATCTGTCGTAAAAAATCTTGGCTTCTTTTTTGATAATAATCTAAGTTGGAATTTTCAAGTTAAAGAAACGATAAAAAAAAATCTGTTCCTCCATTCACTGTTTGAGTCGCTTGAGAAACTTCTTGCCCCAGCAACTAAAACTTACCCTAGTGCAAACCCTAGTAACGCCGCACTTCGATTATTGTGACGTTTTGTTAAGTGACCTAAGTTCTGAATTGTCAGTCAAGTTACAGCGAGCTCAGAATATGTGCGTCAGATACGTGTGCAACATCCGACGGTATGATCACATATCACCGTCCTTCGCAAGTCTCTCGTGGCTCCGACTTAAAGAACGTAGAACTTTACACTCTTTGTCTTTACTCTTTCGAATTCTGCACACTTCAACACCAAATTACCTTTCGTCTCGTTTCTCTTATCTATACTCTAACCACGACGTAAATACCAGATCACTTATCTGTGGCACGCTAAGTATACCTCTTCATAGAACATCTTGTTATTCATCATCTTTTACAATATCCACCTCGCGTCAATGGAATTCCTTGTCACAAAGTATTAGGGGCTGCAAGACAATAAACATCTTTAAGAACAGCTTAAAAGATAACCTTATTAGCATTTCACTCCAATCATACTGATTTAAACTATCACTGACTACATCGTTACTTTTTTTTCTTTAGACATCATCCTGATTGTGCTGTATTTTAATTGTCTCGTAATAATCTCTTTCTATTATCTAATATTATTTGAAATATATTAACATTCTATGTATTTTAGTTTAATTCTGCTACACAGTTTATTTCAGTGTTTAATTAATAGTTCATAGTATTTTGTTGTTTAATTTGTAAATAACTTTTGTATACATGTAACTCTCATCTAAATCAAATTGTTGGATTCTTTGTAAGTTCATGCATATGTATATACACTTTTTGCTGGTTGAGTGGAAGAGAAGGCCTTACGGCCTTAACTCTGCCAGCTAAAATAAATCATTATTATTATTATTATTATTATTATTATTATTATTATTATTATTATTATTATATTGTACATGTTTATTGTATTCAGGACCCTTGTGGTCACTCAAATTCTTTGAGCTGATGTCTAAAATTTAGAAAAAATATATAACGAATTATGTGATTGTGGTTAATAAAACGTTCACATTTTCATGAACTGTAACGACAAATCAAATTTGAACTGAAATCGATTTATTTTACTATTAATGAGAAATTCTAGCTATATTTAAGCAAAATAATGAGTTTCGAAGATTTTTCAAGTTTATATTGTCAAGAAAGAAAAAGAAACAATTTCCCAATTTGGAGATAGATACCGGTTAAAATTCTTTCGAAATGTGGCAACCTCAACGGCATGGTTAGTCTACGTGGAGGAGTGGTAGAAAAATGTCTTCAAAACTATCAAAGCTAATATTCTTAGAAAACCCTCAATAACCCCTAAAGCTGTTATTTCACATCTACTTTGATTGGTATTCACACTTTGAGATACACCGAGACGCGAAGTGACCTTAGACGCATTATTTCACTACTAAAATAAAAGACGAAAATTATTTTTCTAATAAAGATGTATAGCTGAATTCATTTTAATGTATGGCAAAATTAACACATAAATTATAAACCAATGACGGGGAGCAGTTTCTGTCACAGTCCTTATTTTCTCCCGCTATCTTAGTTGCTATTGTATGAAGGTACTCATGAAATCTGCTCTGTTTACAATACGAGTTCCCCGTCCCTGACGTAAACTAACCAAATCTTAACTATACCCTTTTTGTATGTATGTATGTGTATTTATTCACAGTGCAATGACTATATACCCGGTGGCAGTGGTAACTAATTACACTCAATAATGACAATAGTAAACTTAAAATTAAAAATACAATTAATAATAATACTAATAATTAATACTAACAATAATTTATAATAATAATAATAGTAATAATAATAATAATAATAATAATAATAATAATAATAATAATAATAAAGGGAATATCCTAAATTAAATGAAACGATCACTTAAAATAACATTTGAAATAAATCTAATTTGTATCTTAAACCTAAGTTCGAACTAAAACCCGCGAGTATGATATGTTCATATCTGCACAAGTACCTTTCAACATTACATTCATTTCGCTGTCAACTCACTCAATGCACTGAAACTACGACACATTTCACTGATTCTATCCTGATTTCATTAACACTTCAAAAACATTTCACTGTTCAAATACTTTGCACTGCCACTATAAACTATAAAGCTTCACTGACAGGAACACGTTTCACTTACACAATACACTTCACTGACACAACATAATTCTTCACTGATACAATACTTCAATAACAACATATAATTTACACCCTTTAAATACTGTGTATAATTACCGTCTATTAGTAAAGTCCTTAAGCCTATTTTTAAATACATTTTTGGTTGTTGATAAAGCCTTTAGTAAGTCTGCAGGTAAAGCATTCCAGTCCCTGATAGTACGATTGAGAAAAGAAAACTTTCCAGTGTCCGTCCTCTGCTTTCTTTCCCTCAATTTATATGAGTGGTCGTTCCTTGAAGAGTAATTTGGCGGCTGCAACCTATTTTTTATTTCTCTCCAGGCAGGCTCACCTCTGTATGTTTTGAACAGTGCGCATAATCGAATTCGCGTTCTCCTGTCCGTGAGTGTGTCCCATTTTAATGGTGAATTTTTCCGACAACACTTGAGAGCCCGTTTTTGAATCTTTTCCAGTGTCTTAATATGTTTTAATCTGTAAGGATCCCAACATGCAGCACCATATTCCATTACTGGACGTACTAGTGATTTATATGCAATCTCTTTGGATTTATCAGAGCCTTTTCTTAGTACCCTCATCACAAAGTGTAACGCTCTCCATGCTTTTCCCGCTGTGTCTGTAACGTGTTCCCCCCAGCCGAGATCGCTGCTAAATGTTATTCCGAGGTATTTACATTTGTTAACTTCCGGAATGGTTTCACCGCGACTTAGTTCGTAGAGGTCGTGGCTACCAGAATAACACGAGGCAATCGTCTTAAGCAACGTTGTCTAGTTATAATGTGAAGACTCAGTCGCAGTTAATTTTGGTAAGTTAAATATTACAGACAAAATATTGTAGCCACGAAGAAGATGAGCCGTATAAACTAAGTCGCGTGGAAAACATTTTAGGAGCACGTGTATCCTACCGTTTGGTGGCAATAGAGGCATCGCATTTCGTCATAAGAGCCACCAGAAAAGTTTGTTTATTAGATGCAACAAACTCAGATATATTTGGTACTGAGATGGTTTAAAATGTCATATATATGCCTATTGTCCATTCTAGTATTTAAACTCGGAAGTTAAATTTGGAATCTAGGGACTTGGTCTATCTTTCTTCACAATTTCGCGTTTCCCAGCTATAGGACCTACTTATGCTGGAAAACGGTTTCAGTAACAGGTCACTTATTACTAGGGAGCGGATGTTGATGACATAAAAATCTACTTAAAATTATCATTAAAAAGCTCTTAAAATAATGAAAAAATGACATGAAATTAAAAGAAAATTAGATTTAAATATTATTCACCGCACTCACACCACAACTTCTTAAAAATTAGTCACCTTGTTTCAATGACTGTCCTGCAAATCTCGGAGAGAGGAGGCAACTTCCTGGAATTTGACTAAGATAAAGAAAATGAACATGCAACAAAATGAAGGTTTTAAGGAAAAACTATAGATTTTAATGAGGGTTTACAATGTGTTTCAATAAGGTGTGGTCCATGTCAGTGCCTTCATTCTCCTCCTTGCGCGCTTCACTTTTGTTACCAGAGCTTCCAGATGAGGGATTATGAATGACAAAACAAATTGTGGTCGCAGCGTGTATTCTTGCAATCTTCGTGTTAAAAATACCGTCTGCTACAGTAGACATCCCTTCCGAACCAAGTTGAGGACACAACGTCCTGTCCAGGACATGGTGAAAGTTTCCACCCCTTCCAAACATAAATTCTAAAGACACCCCCGTACCGACAAAAGAACAGTAGCGGTCAAGCATTTTATATTACTTCCGTTGTGTGAAGTGAAGCCTTCAGCGGAATGAGGGAGTCCGTTCCAAACTATAAAACTCAAATTTCACTATTATCCACTTTATTCAGTAGGTAATTACTACTGACCTATTTTGTTAGAAAATGATTTAACAGACCGATCAGTAAAGAAGAAAGTAAAATGCATTCCAAATGATCTAAAAGTTCTCCGAAGTATTAAATATGACCAAAAAATGTCGAAAAAATATAAAAATGACCTATTAGTTCAAAAACGTCAAAAAATGCAAAAAAAAATGCAATATAAGAAATTACTTTCTTACGTTGATATTAACATAGAAAGGATTTATATATTAATAGGCATCGTCCTAATGTGAAAAATAAGAGGATGACTTTTCATCTATATCCGCCGCCTACTTATTACTTATACAAAACTCTTCAGTTTTCATTATTTATTTATTTATTTATTATTTTGCTAATAATTGTAACATAAAATATAATATATGGGCCTACAGAAAAACTTTAGTTCTCCCCTGCAAGAGTAGAACTCGTGCTCAGGGGCGGATTCCTGAATTGAAATTAATAATTATGCAATACAATTTGATTTATGTATACTATGCAATTATAATATATAAATTTAAATTTACAATTTTTAATTTGTATAAAATCCATACATAACTTTTTAAATTTAATACTAGAACTATTAGAATTGACAAGATTAGGATATTTAAATATAAATTTGTTATATATTGTTGGGCCTAAATTACTACTATGATTAAATTCTGTAACAGTGTTGCATTTTGGTTCAAACAATCTTAAAGAATTCATACCTTTTGTTTCATAACTATGAGAATATAATTCAAAATTATTTCGATTTTTATGTATGAATTTTATTAATACAATATAATACATTTGTCTTACGTTAAGTACATTAAAGTCTAAAAACAAATTTTGAGATGGAAAATCAATAGGTTTATGAAGACATATTTTAATTATTTTCTTCTGTAATAAATAAAGTGGATTAAAATTGGATTTAAATGAGCTACCCCATCCTATAATTCCATATATAATTACCGATTGAAATAAAGTTAAATACAGTATATTGTGCGTAATAAACTTATTGACAATTCTTCAATAAAACAAAATAATATATTATTTTACGTAATTTATTACAAAGGTAATTAATGTGTTGCTTCCATTTTAAATGATTATCGAAAATTATGCCTAAATACTTAACTTCAGAGGACTCTTTAATAATCGGACATTTACACTGTATAAGATAACAATCAGAATTATGTAATTTAATACTTAATATAGATGTAGGAGGTTAATTAGTCCACTACTTAACGCCCACTCACTTAACTCACAAATTCACAACTTAGGAAGAATGTATACTTCGAAGCTACACACACACAGTTCTTGCTAAGTTGATTCCGCAAGCTTTTGTCATGTCATAATATTGTCGTGTAAAATGTCTTAGAATGACGTCATGCGCACGCACATGTTTGCCGCTGCAAACATCAGCTAGATTAGAGCAACCGACTGACGAAACGGCTGTCAGTGAACCTACAGCAATCATCAATGATGTAGTTCACGTGTTACAATAATGATTGTTGGCATCTTTGATCTCAACTAAAATAAGTAGGGGCCTATATAAACTTTATCTTTTATTATTTTTCAAGAATGCGACGCATGCTAAGCTAGCCCGGAAAATTTTCCTCAGGTGTAGGCCTACGAGCTGTAGGTCACTGCCCATCGAGTAGTATACGCCAAAAGCGTATACAGGGACACTTCATTATTATAGGCCTACATTAGCACACTTCTTTAGAAATTATAATATCTATTACAATACTGTACGAGTAAATTCAGTTTTATTTCACTTTCCAAGGCGCTGAGCCAGAGAGAGATGTTGATTTTGTAGCCCTATTAAGTTATAAAACACTCAAAGCGAATTGCTTTAGGCTTCAGAAAACTCTTGGCGAACAAACTGGTACGGAATTTAAACTCTAATGTCGCGTTTTATGCTAATGTTAAATGGCATGTCTATAACATACACGCACGCACGCACACCGGGCGATAAAATTACTCAGAGCGATGCAGGACTGTCGGATTAAAAGTAGACATATTCGTTATACAAGCTAATAAACTTTCCAGCAGAGTATGTACAGCAATATTTCCCCTTCAGAATCATCCATGTTAACAGTACAAACAGGCTTAATCTGGATGTGGAGGACGGTTTTCGTAATAGAGATTACTGTAGGCCTATATATGATGATGGGTTAATTAAATTACTATTTGGAAAAGAGGGAAATAAATTTCCATTAAAATGAAATGAGTTATCGGAACATTATAGAGTAAAAAAAAGTATTAGACCTATATAGAAATACGTAGATGTGTGGCTTACTGAATGCTTTACTAACAAGAAAACTGTTAAAACGTAGTGTTAAAAAACTAATAAGTAGCGTAGTTTTATGGAGGAACTAAAATATAGTTTTATGGAGAAACTGAAGTACTTTATTGTGGAGAAATCAAGAAATGTAATGTTATGGAAATAATAAGAGACGTAGTTTTATGGATGAAATAAATTCATAGTTTTATGGAGATTTAAAGTTACTGTAGTGAAACTAAGGAACCTATTGTTATGGATATAATAAGAAATGTAGTTTTATGGATTAAATAAATTCATAGTTTTATGGAGATTTAAAGTTACTGTAGTGAAACTAAGGAACCTATTGTTATGGATATAATAAGAAATGTAGTTTTATGGATGAAATAAATTCATAGTTTTATGGAGATTTAAAGTTACTGTAGTGAAACTAAGGAACCTATTGTTATGGATATGATAAGAAATGTAGTTTTATGGATGAAAAAAATTCATAGTTTTATGGAGATTTAAAGTTACTGTAGTGAAACTAAGGAACCTATTGTTATGGATATAATAAGAAATGTAGTTTTATGGATGAAATAAATTCATAGTTTTATGGAGATTTAAAGTTACTGTAGTGAAACTAAGGAACCTATTGTTATGGATATAATAAGAAATGTAGTTTTATGGATGAAATAAATTCATAGTTTTATGGAGATTTAAAGTTACTGTAGTGAAACTAAGGAACCTATTGTTATGGATATAATAAGAAATGTAGTTTTATGGATGAAATAAATTCATAGTTTTATGGAGATTTAAAGTTACTGTAGTGAAACTAAGGAACCTATTGTTATGGATATAATAAGAAATGTAGTTTCATGGAGGAACTAAGGACGTAGTTTTACGAAGAAGCTGTAGTGGATTGAATTGCGGAGAAACTAAGAAACGTAGTGTTATGGAGATAACAAGTAGCGTAGTTTTATGGAGGAACTAAGACGTAAGTTTATAGAGGAACTAAAGACGTAGGTTTATGGAGAAACTAAAGGCGTAGACATAACAAGTAGAGAGTTTTATGAAGGAACTGAAGACTTAATTTTATGGGAAAGCTAAAGAAGGCCTATGTGCTACAGTGGAGAAACTAACAAATCGTAGTGTTATGGAGATAATAAGAAACGTAGTTTCATGATGAAACTAAAGTAAAGTACGTAATAACGTGGATAAGTTGAGGAGTGTAGTGTTATGGAGATAATAGGAGGAACTAAAGACTTAGCTTCATGAAAAGCTAAAGTAGGTAGTATTGTGGAGAAACAAAGAAACATAGCGTGATGGAGATGGGGCTAAGTTAATAAGAAACGTAGTTTTATGGAGGAACTAAAGTCGTAGTTTCATGAGGAAACTAAAGTATGTAGTTGTTACGGTGGAGAAACTAAGAAAGTTATTTTTATGGAGGTAATAAGATATGAAGATTTATGGAGGAACTAAAGTCGTAGTCTTATGAGGAAACTAAAGTATGTATTATGGTGGAAAAACTAAGAAAGTTATTTTTATCGAGATAATAAAAAACGTAGATTTATGGAGGAACTGAAGTCGTAGTTTTATGAGGAAACTAAAGTATGTATTATGGTGGAAAAACTAAGAAAGTTATTTTTATCGAAATAATAAAAACCGTAGATCTATGGAAGAACTAAAGTCGTAGTTTTATGAGGAAACTAAAGTATGTATTATGGTGGAAAAACTAAGAAAGCTATTTTTATGGAGATAATAAAAAACGTAGATTTATGGGGGAACTAAAGTCGTAGTTTTATGAGCATACTAAAGTATGTATTATGGTGGAAAAACTAAGAAAGTTATTTTTATGGAGATAATAAAAAACGTAGATTTATGGAGGAACTAAAGTCGTAGTTTTATGAGAAAAGTAAAGTATATAGCTATTATGATGGAGAAACTAAGAAAGTTATTTTTATGGTGATAATAAGATACGAAGATGTTAAATGTTATGTTTTATTTAACGATGCAACGACGTTCGCAACTGCAGAGGTTATATCAACGTCGCCGGATGTACCGGAATTTTGTCCCGCAGGAGTTCTTTTACATGCCAGTAAATCTACTGACATGAACCTGTCGCATTTAAGCACACTTAAACGCCATCTACCTGATCCGGGATCGAACCCACAACCTTGGGCATAGAAGGCCAGAGCTATACCAACTCGCCAACCAGGTCGACAGATACGAAGATTTATGGAGAAACTAAAGTCGTAGTTTTACGAGGAAGCTAAAGTAAGCTTATGTATTATATTGGAGAAACTGAGATACTTGTTTTATGCCGATAATAAGAAACGTAGATTTATGGAGAAACTGAAGCGTAGTTTTATGAGGAAACTGAAGTACGAGTATGTATTATGGTGGAGAAACTAATAAACTTATTTTTATGCATATAATAGTAAACATAGATTTATGGACGAACTAAAGACGTAGTTTTATGAGGAAACTAAAGTAGGTATATGTATTATAGTGGAGAAACTGAGATACATTTTTATGGCGATAATAAGAAACGTAGATTTAAGGAGGAACTAAAGATGTAGTTTTATGAGGAAGCTGAAGTATGTAGGCCTATTATAGTTGAGAAACTAAGATAATTATTTTTATGGCGGTAATAAGAAACGTAAATTTATGGAGGAACTAAGTCCTAGTTTTATGAAGAGTTCAAGGAGCATAGTATTGTGGAGAAACTACAAAACGTAGTTTCATGGAGATAGTAAGAAATGTAGTTTTATAGAGAAACTGAAAACATAGTTCTTTGGAGTAATTTAGTAATATGGGGTATCTACTGAAGAAAACGTAAGAAACATTGTTTTATGGAGATAATAAAAAACGAATTTTATGAAGAAACTAAGGAACGTAGTAAACCTTTTGTGGAGTAACTAGCAACGTAATTTTATGGGGGTAATGAAATTTAGTAATGTGTGGGGCCTACTGAAGAAAAAGTAAGAAACATTGTTTTATGGAGATAATAAAGAACGAATTTTATGAAGAAACTAAGGAACCTAGTAAACTTTCTGGGGAGTAACTAACAACGTAATTTTATGGGAGTAATGAGAAACGTGGTTTCATGGAGGAATTAAAACGTAGCTTGATGTATGAAGTATGGAACATAGTATTGTGGAGAAATTAAAAGGAAATTAAAGGGCGTAGATTTATGAAGAAACTAATAAACGTAGATACCTGGAGGAACTATGAAACGTAGATTTATTGAGGAATTGTGAAACACAAATTATTGGAGAAACTGTGAAAGGTAAATTCGCGGTAAGATTTTAAGTGATGAAGTTTAGGGAGTTACTAAGATACGCAGTTTATGGAGAAACTTTAGTAATTACGCTTTATGGAGGAGTAATGAAACAGTAATTTAATCGTGAAGTAAAAAACTTGCGTAGTTTTGTAAAGAAAGTAAGAAATGTATGTATGAATCATTTCATCAAGATGCTGATAAATGAAACTTCACAGGGACATTAAACGCGCTTTCATATATGAATTAGTTTTATGCGAAAGGTACCAAAAATAGTTTTTAAAGGACTCAAGGGACAAAGTCTAAATATCAAGAACTGAGACTACAACAGAGTCAAATCTCATAGAAAGCACGAAGTGAAGAGAGTGGCAGACAAAACCCAACAGATGCTGCGATGGCTGATGTGACGGCATCTTCCCCACACTGGCCATGCGTTGTCCTAAAGCTTATTTGCTCTCACAGGGGTTGAACTCTCGAGAGTTCCGCCCCTTCTTTCTCGTGAGTGCAGGAACGAACTCTGCGTCTGCCTCGACAAGAAGGGTCGCGTGCATATTGATTTCACAAGTGGCTGTGAATCGTGAATGCAGCCCAACGCTACAACGTCGGCCAGCCTTACTGTATCCAGCAACAAAACTCCGGCACAGATTATTCTACTTGTGTTAGATGTTCAATCCTATTTTGGGACTCAAACGGTGCGCTTTCTAACTACAACTCCAGCAGTATCAGGCTCAATTCCCAGCGGAAAGTAGGATTTAATCAAAGTAGGATTTAATCTTATTAATAGTGCTTCACCCCTTGTCTTAAGAGTGTCTTGCGTTGTAATAAGGTAATCGTCGTTGTTGTTACTTATCCCTTGGCGTCAGACTATTTCTATGAGATTGTAGTTTTTAAGGGAAGACTCCACTATAAATCATGAAAATTTTTCCAAATTTTTTTAGCTATTTCACTTATTCAGAATTTATATTTTCATACCCCAAATAGATTCAGCTCAATTGTGATTACAAATACTCATGTGTTTACACTTTTTAAATTAAGGCTGGAAGGGGGCGTGGAATTTAAAGAGCTGTCAAAATTGTTTTTCATAGAAGAATTCTTTTTTAAAATTTCTGATTACAAATCTAGTAACTTTTTGTTGGCTCCCTGAAGTTACTAGATGAATGTAGCGGAGGAGAATATTAATTTACATAAATATTCATTTTATTTTCAAATCTATTTTTCTGTGTTCATTTTTGTTGATTCAACACCAACTTTCTTATGCCAAATATTAATCAATCTGGATGAAATTTTTACTGCAAGTATTTATGAGGTAGCTGCTAGTTTATTTAAACTAGCAGCATTTCTCACAAAGTAAATGCATAGAAACATGCAGCTACCTCATAATTCTTCGATGAAAAACAATTTTGACAGCTCTTTAAATTCCACGCCCCCTTCCAGCCTTAATTTAAAAAGTGTAAACATACGAGTATTTGCAATCAGAATTGAGCTGAATCCATTTGGGGTATGAAAATATACATTCTGAGTAAGTGAAGTAGCTAAAAAAATTTGGAAAAATTCTCATGATTTTCAGTGGAGTCTTCCCTTAAGATACTCAACTAAGATTTATTTTTAATTTTCCTTTGCAAATCTTTATTTTTTTATTTTATGTCATCTGAAAGCTTGAACTTTCTGGTTTTCAAAAATATATCAGTTTTGTCTCTTTGATGTTTGGTTAATTAATTAGCTGAGTTTTTATTGACCGGAATATGCCTTTCTTTAAACCGGAAGTGCAGTTCTCCAATTCGTCATATTTTGTCAATTTTATACATTTTTTGTGTAATATCCATTCGAATTTGGTGATAGAGTTTGACTTTATTATTTTTCATACAGTCAGGAAGCTATGTGTTTATTTCAATTTTTCTTACCCTCAGAATGTAGACGATTTTTCTACATGTTCAGTTTTACAACATTTTACAACACTAATGTTAACACGAATAGAGATATTTTCATCATTATTGTACCAAAATGAAGCTGTTTAACGTAGCTAAGTGCCAAACTACAAACAGTGTCCTACTGCTTAAGAAAGTTAATTTAAAAGTCCAAGATCTTAAAATTTTAATTTTTATATTTGAAATAAAAAAAAATTAAATTAAATTTTAAATAAGATAAGGAAAAAGTGTTTTCAAAGTTTATTCTGTGTTCTTTTAGGAGTAAGACAGTGAAACAAATTTTGTTCTAACATAAAAACTGTAGGTCATGGACTAAAACAAACAAATTTTAGTTTTCGCTTTAAAAAATTGCCCCCCCCCCCGCCTTCCAAAAATATTTGAGGGGTTTATTTTTGTGAAAATCCTTCATTACTTGTCAAGTAATGAAGGAAAAAGAAGTTTTTAAAATTTGGAGAAAAACTGCAAATTTGTCTCCCAAAGGTAGATAAATACCTCAAGGCAAATATGAAATAGGCCTACTATCCCTTTAATGTTAAATTTACCAAATTCATTTTCTATTTTCTCTGGAACTATGCAATAGAATGTAATGTAAATTTTACGGAATATAGGTTCATATCTTGTAAGTTGACTGATACGTTTCATCAATATTTTATTACTCTAAAGCAAGATATAATATTTTTAAATTTCATTTTAGGTTTTGTTATTTTTTTCTTTTAATTCTTATTTTTATGATGACATTATTTGTCCTAGCTCCACCATTGTATATCCACATTAACACAACGTTATGAATGAATGGTAACATTTCCAAAATTTATTCTAGCTTAGTTTCTAAGGAATTGAGAAATTCGTGCAAAAAAAAGTAGTTATTCAGTAACAGCAGCAAAAAAAATTATGTTGCTTTAAAAAACAAACGTCCATGAGTTTTTACCGTTTTTAATATGAAACAAGTGATATCACAGAAAGAAATGCTGCCAACGTAAGCAACATAGTTTTTACTATAATTCAAAACAAACCACGGTCTTCCAGAGCGAATAGTTCCTCAGTTACTGAATTCTGAGCAAATGCTTACGAAAAAAAAAAAGATGGCTCATGCAGTAACATAATTGAAATACTGTATATTAAATATTTATAATCAATAAACATTGAGGAAACAATAAAATACTCTGGGTGGACCGAAACTAACAGATATTGGCTTGCATCTCAGGGATTTGATTACTCAAACTGTCAGAGAAGAAATTATTAGGCCTAAACAGAGTGTAAAAGATATATGGCCGGTTTCACCAAGCTTCTTTAAATCAGCACAAACGACTTGTCAGCAAATGGATCGTTTAATTTTAACGGAATCTTTAAAAGTTGACTGTTTCACCAAGCCTCGTATCTTTAAAATTAACAGGCGTTTACTAACGAGGGGATTTTTGTACTTGTATCTTGCATGTTTTGTTTTTCATACGACCATGGCTTCGAAATCGCGAATTTCATTGGTTACATATGATCATGGCTGACTTTGTTTGGCATGAGGAAACAATCATAGGCAAACGGGTAAGAGGCAGTAATTTTTAGAACATCTTCCTAAATACAGTATGTTGTCATACCGCAATTAAAAAAAAAAGGCAGCTGCTTCCAAATGTAAATAATAGGAATGTAGAGCAGTTAAATTGTAGCTTCTAAAGGAAATCTGAGAAAATTTAGAGGACTACAAGGTCGACAGCTTAAAAATTGATGCCACAATTAATTCTATATACAAAGCATTCTAAGCAGTTATATTAGGCCTAAATTTAGGACGGGAAATCGCCTCTTCCATAAATTGCATACTACTTTTCCACTGTATTTCATGCAGATTTATTAGTACCCTGTAACAATTTTGCCATGCTTGTGTGGCAGGATTCAGGAGAGGTGTCATTAAATTGGATTTTAAGAGGTATCCATTGTCTCCTAAAAGAAAATCTCTTTGCACCCTTTTCATTTAAAAGGCATCCTCTGGAATGTTGTGCTATCCGTGTAGACCGTAACACTATCTTAAACCGAGAAGAATCTGTTGGAGAGGCGTTAAGTGGGTGATTCCTATCTGTCGTATTCTAACCTATTACAATTTCAATAAACTAGCGCTGAGGTAGTTCTGAGGTAGAAGTGAAAATCGTTGAACTTATAAGGGATTTTTTTGTGGTAATGCAGTTGAACGTATATGCAAGGCATAACAAAAACCTAAACTAATCAAACGTAACCTGTCACAGATTCGTATGTGCAAGGTGTATAAGCAGAGTACGAAGGAAACTACCTCAGCGCTAGTTTAGCCACAATTTTTCTATGCGGAGCTTTACATAGGCCTATGAAATTGTTTGAATATTGAAGATAAAATAGGATCTTCTATTGCAGAATCTTTTGGCTATATTACTGCCAGGATATACGATTGGAACATATACACAATCTATGTTGTCTATGACAACATAAAATTTAGCTATAAGCTTATTAGGCGTATAGAAATAATGACTATTGTAATGTTGATAGTACGTCTGATAATTTATTCACATATCTAGACAATACAGCTTTTGATACCCCGTTCATATCATCAATTACTATTTCAAAACTTCCCGCAACGCTATTTTAAAACGAGAAGAATCTGTTGAAGAGGCGTTAAGTGGGTGATTTCTATCTGTCGTATTCTAACCTATACAGTATACCGGTATTCAGTTTCTTCTAGAATCATTCTTACTACTTATTTCCTTAATGTGTAGCTTTCGTGGAATTCTTTATCACTTAAATCTTCAAAATGATTATTCCGAGTGTTATTACAACATATAAGTT
This sequence comes from Periplaneta americana, assembly GCF_040183065.1. Classification (NCBI taxonomy): domain Eukaryota; kingdom Metazoa; phylum Arthropoda; class Insecta; order Blattodea; family Blattidae; genus Periplaneta; species Periplaneta americana. The sequence goes on from NC_091124.1 coordinate 15,113,629, forward strand.
CGTCGTTATGTTGAAGTTCTAAATAAAGAACTTCATCATCGAATAATTACGTCCGCCATGTTGTTGACTTCTTAACGCATCGTTACTGTTTCAACGCGACGAATAGGTCCTAATAAATTAAAGATGAATTTAAAGATGCGTTAGCAATAATGATACTTGGTGAAACACAAAAACTAACGTGTCATTAAATTATTTAACGAGACGTTATAATGATAACGAAGGTTGGTGCAACTGCCAAAATTATATAAAGAGTACACATCGGTCGAACAAAACTTGTGCAAAATTATGTCTTATAATTTTATTTTTTTATTTGTAAAATAACACGTTTTAAGATTGATAATAATAGTTTAATATTTGTTTACATTTCTGCTGAACGTGAATGACATTGTCATTAACCTTGCACCCAAAACATACCAATACACAACAGAATAACGAACGACTATTTGGACGTACGTAACGGGCAAAGTAAATAATGACTGTCTATTCTCATTTTCAAAATATTCAGACTCACGAAACACATTTTTTTTTCTGGAAAATCTTGACAGTTACAGAAAAACATTATTTAACTTGTATTCTTCAATTATTTATACTCTAACACTAGTTTTTTCTTTTGCAATTTATTTCGTTCATACGCAGTATATTTGTAAACACGCTCTATTTCATAATGTTACTGTAGAACAGGCCTGCACAAACAGCGCTCAACGAGCGCGCGCGCTCCTTCGGAGCGGGAGAGCGGTGTTTACCGCTCGCCGAAACGGAGAGGAAGATACGTCAGAATAACATAGACTTGCAATAGGTAGAGGAGAGGGAAACGACCACTCAGTTATCTAGTGGAGTGCAGTGTGTAGGCCTATTCTCAGTAACTGTTTCACGTTGCTTATCTACTGCTACAGTACAGTATGGAGGAATCTAAAAGACGGAACAAAACATTTAACGATTTACAGCTCGAACTTATTGATCTTCAATGTGACCTAAGGGCTAAAGATCGTTTGAATAATACTACTAGCTTGTTTGAGTTTTACAAGACTAAACATAGCAATAATATCCACGACTACACAGGCTGGCTGTGAAAATGATTGCTGTGTTTGGCTCAACATTTATATTCGTGAGCAACTGTTTTCTATAATCAACTTCAATAAAGGCAGACATCGAACATCTGTAACTTATGTTTCATTATGATCAGTAGGCTACTGTTCCTTTCAGCTGCCAACAGCATAAAACCTTGTTTTGATGTAGGCCTACTGATAAATAAAAATGTAACAAAATGATATTGTACATTTTAGTAGATATAGATTTCTATTACTTCTGTAAAATAAATATTTCTTTATTAATTAATAATAGTCCAAGATAGTTTAGCAAACACTGAACAGGAATTCATTTCATAAGCACTCGTAATAGTACTTCCTTTTGTGTTTATTTTGTACGAGATCACCCTTTCTTCCAGTCCACCCTTATACATAGCGCAGCTAATATCTGCATTCCGCTCATGAGCTGTGAGCCGGCTCGGAGAGCTCAAACCACAGTCTATTATATACAGTCGCGAAGCTCAATATGTAGTAAAAATGCAAACATGGTTAGTTGCCCACCACTAGGATCGCTACTATCGCCTCATCATCGCAGATCTCTCTCCTAGCAGACGTCAAAATATGTTACACTTTCGTTGTCGTGTTCTTTTGGAAAAATTAACACCTTCCTTAAATTATTGAAATATTAAATGCATAAAGTTAATTTATTATTTTAATGAAGTATATTAAATTCCACCATAAACTCGAAGATACCTGCAAGAAATAGGTTAATATTATTTTTGTTTGTGCAAAACGATCCGAAATTTAGTATAATCGCTTCACTCATTCAAGATTATAGCGATAATTAACTATGAAACCAATAAATATTAATTTGCATTTCCCTTTACAACAATAATAATGGAAATATGAATTAATGGAGTAACTTATGTGTACCGGTACTTGTAGTGTAGGCTTACGTAGTTAACAAAGTGGGATGAGGTTAAGCAATAATAATCACACCAGAATTGGAAATAAAACGTGATCAATAAATTTTATTGTAACAGACTTTTTCTACGTCTCTAGTAAAGTAACAAATAAAAATAACAACAAAATTAACAGCTATAATTGAAAGCATATCCTTAAAAAAAAAAGTAGGCCTAAGCAATAATAATCCCACCAGAATTGAAAATAAAACGTGATCAATAAATTTCATTAAAACAAACTTAATTTTTCTACTTCTCTAGTAAAATATTATTATTCCAATTATTGTATTTTAGCCATTAAAATTTTCATTACAACCAAAAACGAACATTTCACAAGCATCAATGTGAAATACGCAACGAGCTAGTGCTCGATGGAAATACGACACAGTCCAAAGTCGACCGTGGACCGTAAGCAACGCCGTGGACAGTCTATTGTTTCTAGTTGGTAACCGCTTGGAGCGCTTTATCATGAGATTTGCAAAAAATCACCTCAAGCTTCGCGACTGTATATAGTAGACTGTGGCGCAAACCTTGTGCAGGCCTGCTGTAGAAGATATACATTTGAAGCTATGTTCGCAAAAAAATGTGTCCATTGATTTGCTCTTACAGTAGGCTTTATCTTTATCTTTATCATCATCATCATCATCATCATCATCATTATCATCACTACCACCGTCTTTCATGTCTTCCCTAAAATATTGTTTACATTATTCAAAGCCTTTTTATAAAGTACAAAAGAAAAATATTTCAGAGTCTTATGTGAACAGTTTTTGAGAATATTCTGGTTTCTTGTGTGTGCAGGTGTGGTTCCAAAACCGACGCGCCAAGTGGCGACGCCAGGAGAAGATGGAGGCGGCGCGACTAGGACTCAACGACTACCATTCGGTGGGATCCCTGGGGCGAGCGGCGGGCACCAGCCTGGCCCTGCCCGTGGACCCCTGGCTCGCCCCCCCGCTCATCAGCGCCCTGCCCGGGTTCCTGTCTCACCCGCAGACCGGATACCCCAGCTACCTCACGCCGCCCATCGTGCCCACGTCCGACGCAGCGACCAGCGTCGTCCAATCCGCCGCCGCAGCGGCAGCAGCCGCCGCCGCCGCCCCCAAACTGCCGCCCGCCACGACGCCCCCCACCCACGATCCTCGCAGCCACTCCATCGCCGCCCTAAGGCTGAAGGCGAAGGAGCATGTCGAGTCCATAACAAAGGGCCTGCAGATGGTGTAACGGACAAGAATCCCATACTACAGCGCTCGGCGCTTGACCCTGTGTGACGGCCAAGGCAACGAGTGCTATAAGATGATTTATAACTTGTAAATGCGTGAACCGATTTTGACCAAACTCGGCACATACATAATACTAATTAAATACATTTTAATGCTGACTTTAATTTCTTAAATCTAAAACTTGCAACCTTCATAATCAGTATTGTACTTTTTGATTACAAAATAGACGAGAGAAAACAAAAGGTACTTCGAATTAATATGCAATGCCTTCTATGTCTAATATTTTCTGCCTCTTTCAACGAAAACACATAATCCTCATAATAACTAACAGACTTAAAGTCACTGTTCCAAATGTTTCCATATTATGAAGGGTAGGTTCATTACATGGAGATCTCGCAGTTAAAGTAAACCAAGGCCCGGTTTCTTCAACCTTTGTTAAAATGCACCTAACATAGCGTTAATTAACTGTAAGTTAAAAGTATGAATTGCTGTTAAAATATTCCGTTTCTTCAACTTTACATTTCACATTTTAACATTCTGTTTGTTAACTCTCTGTTAGGACCAGAGATTGTGGAGTTTAACCATAACCTATAAACAAGTATAGGCTTACTTCTGTTTTCTGAACTCTGACAATTGCGATTCTCGCTTGTTTCCGTTGTTTGATTCAGGGAGGATAGGAGTCTTTCTATTCTCTCAGGTTTGATTTCTGCTTCTTTCCTCGTCTGTATCACAATAGCGTGGAGCGGCGTATTGGTATTGCTGTTATGAAATGGAAAACACTGGAACAAAAAGAAATCGTGGGACTAATTTCCCTTCGTTCGAAAGAAACCTTCTGCTGGAAATTATTTCGCAGTATAAACCAATTAATGAGAATAAACAAACAAACGGATCTAAGTTGAAAGCGAAAAGTGAGGCTTGGCAGAAAATAGCCTATACCTTTGTATGAACTTCTGGTCTTCAAATCACAGAAATCAACCCCTCTGTTTATGTATTCCTGGATAACATTTTCTAAATAATTCAAATATATAAGTTCAGCATCAAACGCACCAGCCATATTGGATACTTCTATGCTAACAGAGAGTTAAATGATTTAACTGCATGAAATTGGGCAATTAAATTAACATAGGTTTCAACAGCCTGTTAGTACTAACAGTAGTTGAAGAAATGCTTCAACTGTTAAGTTTACAGTTAAGATGGAATAACACACTATTATAATTTAACAAAGGTTGAAGAAACCCGGCCCAAGTCTATTTTTGTCACATTTTAAAATAGACATTCGTATGTAGGTGTATATTTTCAAAAGAAAAGGAAAAAGAGAGCCAGTTCTTTAATCTCAGAGGTTCATTCCAAATTGAGGCAGTACTCAAAAACAATTGAGAATTAAAACTTAGTACAGTGGTTTTCAAACTGCGGGCGCTGTTCCCTTGAGTGTTGCCGTTTTCGGTCAGGAGAATCGTCAAATCTTTTCGTTAGAATTACAATCGAATTTCGCCCTAGTGAACTCTATAATTTCTTGACGTTTTTATTTTTTTACTCCTCCACACTTCAAGTCTTTAAAACTTACACCTAAATACAACATTATTTTCATGCCTCTTCGTGTTAACGAATGAAGTGATATTCATTAAGAAATAACGCAAATAATATGAATTAAATTTATAGTTAAAATCTATACTCTATTTGTTGTACTGGTAAGATGCGTAATTTGTAGGCTCCTACAGGTCGAGGTAGCCAAGAACCCTAAAAGTTTGAATGCCACTGTATAGTACATAAGTCTAACCTTGGAATATCACACTGAGTTTTTATGGTTTGGTTTACTTTAACCCCGACCTTTCCATATATTAATAGACACAGAACTCAATATTATGTTGAAGCTATAACGATACAGATAAAATAGCTAATCAACGTAGCTGTTTCCTAAAGTTTTAGTATGTAGTTCCTCCCAGACTAATTTCTTTATTTCAATGACAACGCTAATTCTCGATAATTTATCTAGGAAAATCAAATCTTCCAGTGACTTGCTGAGACTATTTTCCGTATGGGACGTGAACACTAAATCTAGCTAAATCAAATTCATATGCATTTAATAAAAATTATTAGCCTATGTCATTTTATAATCAATTAAAATTCTAATGACGCATTTGTATTGGATAACAATGGAATGATGACAAAAATTGTTTTAGAAATTCTGAAGAATTGAAAACAACGAACGTTTGAATAAGATAGTGATGTATTTTATCGACACATTACATAAAGTTACATAACCTATTCGTGATCAACAATAAAATAATAGATTGGTACATCAAAAGACTTCATTAATTAAATTCACACTTATTAAAAACACACTTTTGGTTATTAATTAAATACACATTAATAAAATATAGTTTTGAAAATTAAAAGTTGAAGATTCCCAAATCTTTTTAAATATTTGCAATATATTGAGTTGGTGTTTTTCTTTACAATAAAATTCATACGTAGTTCACAAAACTGTTCAAATAAACTGCACACATATGTTCAGTTCTTTTTCTGTGTTTTGTGACTTTATATTCTAAATTATTCAAATAATTTCGTTATAATATGAATCTTGACCGAAACTATCTGTAAGTTCGCCTTTGTTGCCATATTGTAGTGCATACTGAATCGTAGTAATGCCTGTTCAGTGAACGGGAAAAGTTGGAGGCGATAAAACCCAAAACGATAAAGGTTGCGATAATTTTCTGAAGAACAACGGCTGTGATTGGTTCATATCAGACATTCTTTACCGTTTGGTAGAAAGTAGGATAACGTAACATAAATGAAATAGTTACACAGAAATTGCGTCTGACTAATAAGATAAGAGTCTATGACTACTGAAACCTTTTTCTAATTATGCAGTGCTGGACTGGTCAAACAGGTTCCACACCAAAAAATCACTATATCCTTGTTGTGCAATGTCAGACTGACACAAAAATCCTTAATGTGCAGTGTCGGACTGTCACACAGGGTCTGTGCCAAGAATCACCATTTCCTCGTTGTGCAGTGTCGGACTGGCTAGTGTACAGACTACTGCCTCAGAGGCCGTAATAGGAATGATCATGCTAATTATGCAGTGCTGGACTGGTCAAACAGGTTCTGCACCCAAAAATCACTATATCCTCGTTGTGCAGTGTCAGACTGTGACACTAAATATCCTTAATGTGCAGTGTCGGACTGTCACACAGGGTCTGTGCCGAGAATCACTATTTCCTCGTTGTGCAGTGTCGGACTGGCTAGTGTACAGACTACTGCCTCGGAGGCCGTAACAGGAATGCTCATTCGATCGTGTGTGTGCGTGAGCGAGTGTACATGCAAAGATAAACTGAAATGAAAGCAGCGAACTGTGATTCAGTCTATGAGATTTTGTTAGTGTTTGAACTCGGAACACGAGACAGATTACTGGCAAGACTGGGTGTATAAAAGTGTATGTAGCTACTTGTGAGGATACAGAAAGCAGAGCCGTACCTAGTTTAATACGGCCATAAGATGGCGACAAACTCACCGCGTTTTTTTTACGAGCACCAGTAATACAAATTCATACGCAACATTTTCATTAAACAGAACGTGCGTTAGGACAAGTAATGTTAAAATTGTTAAACTTAAGAAGGTTCAATATTATTTTTGTGTTATTTCTGTGGCTTAAGAATTACGAAAATATATCATAAGACATTATTAGGGTAAAGGGTTGCCTATATCGCACCACTTTAGCATTTATAATTTTTATTGAACAATACAATTTTTATTTTCTGCATTCCTTTACAGAAATACATTCCCAGAACATTTACCTTTCATGTAAAAAAGAATCCTTGCATTTGATTTAATATTTTTGAAGTAGAATGACATTTTCGAAACACTTGTCAATGGTGCCATTTAGGCAACTAGTTTCCTACATAGCACCTGCGGTTTCTTAAATCGCACCTCTTTAACTGCAGGGAACAGGATGAAGGGAAGCGTTTAATATTGAACATATTGAACAGTATTTAATATGAATAATGTAATAAATGCAAATTACAAGTTTATTGAAATTAATGAAAGAGAGTAACGCATCTTCAAATGAATTTGAAAAAATAGAGCGTAAATTATCTAACATTTAAACTTTCTGAATGCATTTTTATTGTTACACATTTGCCATGTGCTTCACCAGGCAGTTCAAACTGTAAACTGCGTCACTTTTTCTCCACGATTATCTCGAAGCCACCTAAGAACTGCTTCATATTTATCTGTCTAAAATGGTTTGAAGATAGAAATATCTAAAGGCTGGGCCTCTGAGTATTATGACGAGGAAGCTGAAATAGGAGCACATCTTTTTCCCGAGATAATCTAGCTTCTAAATTTTTGGAATGGTTCGTATAGGTGGACATACAGAAGCAGCACTTTTTTCTATGGCAGGTTTGAGTGGCAAATAAAATGTTGAGCTATTCGACAAATAGTTCGCTGTTGATGTAACCTGAATCAGAGCAAAAAAATAATGATCCTGGAAGAACACAAGCTGATAATCTAGGATGCATTGTTTGACGTTTAAAATTTTCATAGGTGGCACAAAATACCTGGTGCGCTTGTACAATACACACCTGTTGTATTAACGCCCTTTTCACCACTTGATATTGCACCCACCTGATGCATTCCTCGTTCCGTTAAAATGTTTGGGCCTTCTTTTGTACGGCTAGAATTGCTACAGTTGCTCATATCGCACCGGTGCGAATTAGGCACCTACAAAGTGGTGCGAATTAAGAAACTACGTCATAAGTTATTATTTCCTTCATTCTAGCCTATAATCACCACATGTTCGAAAATCGTACTAAGTTAAATGTTCTTTAATATTTCTTTAAACCAATAACATCTTAAGATTATGGATTCCTTTGCATACAAATCCGTTATTTAGTTACAAAATGTTAGCTAAATATACATCCATCCGAGCGATTATATTAAATACACTATCACCACGCTTCTGACACAAAGAAGTGGCAGAAATCAAGTGACATGGTGGAAGTTCATATGGTAGATTGTAACAATACCACTAGATGCTACACTACTACAGTAACTTGTTTTAAACTAGCAGTGGTGCCATTTAGGAAGCGGTGCGATTTATGCTACTCTATCCTATTTTTCTGACATGGTGGTGATATCTCCAGTCTTTATGTTTATTGTGAACGCAAAATTTCTCTAGCTACGGCTCTGCGAAAAATTTATATTTTAAGTGTATTTAGTTACACAGACTTGGAACCACAATGGCTTCATCTTGTTATTCCCAATAATAAGTGAGTATGAAATGTTGGATTTAATAGGTAGTATGCTCCCGTACCATCCCTTCAAGTTTACAATCCATGACAGCTATTCTTACTTTGTAAAAAAAGAATTACATTCCAGAACAGTCCCTCCCTCTCAAACTTTGCATGTCTTGTAAGAAATAATCTTTAAATCAAAATATTTAATTTAAATTTAAAATAAGATATTCGGAAGGGACTAGCAGGAGAAATGAGATTTTTGGGAACTGTAATATGTTGCACGTTCAAGACAAGAAACATAGGTAATTATATTGACAGGAACTCAATGTACAACGTAAAACAATATCAGAAAGCTATTTTAGAACACATCAGTATAATTTATTAATACTAATGTTTGTTAAGCATTTGGAATGTTTAACAATTTATGTATTATTGGCTGTAGACTTCCAGAAGATGTTAAAATGTAAAATAATCGGCCATTTAATTAAAGTACTGAAAGATATATATAAAGATATAAAAATTAGTATCAATATTGGAAATGGAAAATATAGTGAAGAAATTTCAGTAAATCAAGGTGTAAGACAAGGTTGTAGTTTGTCCCCTACGTTGTTTTTAATTTATATGGATGATTTAGTGAGAGAATGGAATTTTAGAATTAATGGAGGAATTCATATAGCACCTAATTTTACATTTAAGACGATGCTGTTCGCTGATGACCAAATCGTTGTAAGTAGAACTGAAAGTGAACTGCAGAGAGCAGTGTATGAACTACAGAAAGTGTGTGAGAAATATAATTTTAAAATTTCCATAAATAAAAACAAAACAATGGCCTTTCAAGGGAAATACAGCGTAAGGACAAAAATTGTTTTAAATGGCACTCCTCTAGAACAAGTAACAAGTTTTAAATACCTAGGTACTCAGCTCACGTATGAACATGAAAGTGACTGCAAATATAAACTCCCCATATTTCAGCAGCTATGTGGTACAATAAACAGAAATTTGAAAAATAAAACAAGAAAAGAAACGCAAATCAAATTTTATAAAGTAATGGCAGTACCATCTTTGCTATTTGGATCAGAAACCTGGACGATGACTGCAGCTGACAGCAAAAAATTACAGGCCGCTGAAATGAAGTTTCTAAGGTCAGTCAAGGGGTGTACTATATCGGATAAAATTAGAAATGATAAAATAAGAGAAGAATTGATGATCTTTTCCTTAGAAGAAAAAATTAAGAATTATAGAGATCAGTGGGCAGAACATGTCAATAGAATGACACCAGAAAGAATCCCAAGAAGAATGATGAATTATAGACCTAGAGAGAGAAGACATGCGGGAAGACCTAAGAAGCGTTGGACGGATACTATGAAGCCGGAACAGGCTATATGCCTATCCCTTGAATTGAAGAAGAAGAAGATAATCGGCCTATTTTTAAAATACAGGGTGGTTCAAAAGTTCCTTTAGATATGTTAGTGGTGACACTATAAGATAGCATACTGGTATAGGCCTACAATAAGTTTAAAATTCCCTCCTTTCCATTTCAAGGCAAACTCCTCAAAGCTAATATAGTTTTTACACACTGGAAAACGCAGCTTCAAGCTATGAATGTCATAGTAGTATAACATAAATGAGAAATAATTTTATTTATTTGTGAAATTTAAGTATTGGATTATAGTCTATACAGCCATGAACATCTCCAAAACATGTGTTTATAATAAAATAAAAAAATAAAATAAAATAAAAAGGTCCACACCTGTGGAGTAACGGTCAGCGCGTCTGGCTGCGAAACCAGGTGGCCCGGGTTCGAATCCCGGTCGGGGCAAGTTACCTGGTTGAGGTTTTTTCCGGGGTTTTCCCTCAACCCAATACAAGCAAATGCTGGGTAACTTTCGGTGCTGGACCCCGGACTCATTTCACCGGCATTATCACCTTCATATCATTCAGACGCTAAATAACCTAGATGTTGATACAGCGTCGTAAAATAACCCAATAAAATTAATAAATAAAATAGAATTGCAAAAAATTTATAAAAATAAATAAATAAAACTAAACCCAATAAAACAAATTTTAGTTCTTTGCTTAAATTAAAGAATTCGAACACCACCTATACTACAATGGTCATCTCGAATAAAAAGGCTTCACTAATAATTATTTTTAACAAACTCGCTTTTAGAATAACCATAACAAACAGGAATAAAAAATAAAAAATGGGAAACCAAAGGCCATGGTAATATAAATAACAATATGAATAATTATATATATATATATATATATATATAACACAAAAGAAAATAATTTTGAACCCAATAAACTCGGAAATAATTTCATATCCTGGAATTTCATGACATAGACTACCTAGGGTGTAATAAGATTACCCCACATGAATAAAGCGAATTACTTCTTGAAGTAGATAAATTATTTATATTATTCTTATTTCAAAATGTTAGTAAATATATAGCTAACTGTAAATACATGCAATTTCAAGACTAAATACGGAGAAAAATGGGAACAATACTCTAAAATCATCAGTGTCTTAGTAGCAGGAGGATTAATGTTAATTAAAAATACGTTTCTTGATAATTTATACCTCCTTCTTTGGTACTTCAAGCGATCTAGAACCATGTTAAGCACACAAGAACTGAGTTTTGTTGCTTGAGATTATGTAACATTAGATCAAAATCACAAAATTGATTAGCCTACTGAGCAGGACAAAAATAACAATCATGACGGCAGATAATGATGATAAAAACACTACTTTAAGACTCATTTGCTACGTACTAAGTGCGAGTAAGTCAAACTCTCCTGGTGTAAATGGGAATAATGTTGTTGGCGTCCATCTTATCTGCAAATAACCCCGAGGCCAGAGTATCACGTGTAAACATTCCGGACTTCATTCCTCATAGACAAAGCGAGCACTTTCTATTTACATTGACAAGTGCTATTTCCGTAGTTTCTTTCACTCGAAATCGACAGCTGATATCCATTTGAGTGTAGCGGGATTGCATAATGAGTTTCGAAGAGTGCTTGAACAAATATGAGTGATTGAGGACTTGGTATTCGATAACTTGTCCCGATCCTACAATTTGTAAGTCGCGTTTGATGAATAATGTCTTGAAAAATACACGTTTAGGGCTACATTTCGTTTCGTTATTCGAAGTTTGACGGCCGTAATTTTAAGAAACATACTGTAAGAAATGTTATAATGGACACCAAAAGTCGATTATTTTAAACATCAAAATAAAATTATTCTTAAATGTATAGTCAGGCTACATAAAAATGAAAGTATTCTATTTAATTTTAGGCTCTATTAGAAATTGGAGGTCGTTCAAGAAGTAAAGCATAGTACCGGCATAGCTAAGGTGTAAGAAGTTAGTCTCCTCATCCAAAGCTGCGATCGAGAGTGGATTCAGATCCCACTTGGACTAATTATCTGGGTGGATTTTTCCCCGAGGTTTTCCTCAACTGTAAAATAAATGTCAAAATTATTTACGGCGAATCGTCAGTCTCTTCTCGCCAAGGAAACCTATCACTATCAACAATTCCACCGACACTAGACAAAGCCTTGATCACAACATTAGCGCATGCTTCCCATGTATATAGACCTATCAGTAATACTCTAAAATGATATCTTCGTATTTATCCTTTGATTTTACATTTTAATATAGGTCTAATATAAAGCAAGTAGTGAAACTGATGCAGGGTAAATTTGACGAGTGAGTGAGTGAGTGAGTGAGTGAGTGAGTGAGTGAGTGAGTGAGTGAGTGAGTGAGTGAGTGAGTGAGTGAGTGAGTGAGTGAGTGAGTGAGTGAGTGAGTGAGTGAGTGAGTGAGTGAACGAATACTAGAATTGTTAAACGGATGAAGGAATGGAAGAATGCATGAACCAGTGAATGAAGTATTACATGGACGAATAAACAGGGACTGTATGAAAAAATAAAGGAATGAGTAAATAAGAGACTGGTGGATGTAGGAATTAATTAATTAAAAGATAAGGAATATTACTGAAGGAACAAGCGAATAAGCAAGCAAATAATGAAGGATCAAAGACTTGAACGAACAAATGGATGAATGATAAAAATTTGAACGAACGCACAAATTATAACCGAGAAACGAATTCATTAACTAATTAAAGAATTAATTATGACATGTATGAATTATCAAGTGAATTAATCAATAAATGGACGAATAAACAAATAAATTAATGAATTATTGAACGACAAAATGAAGGAACAAGTGGTTGAATAAATAAATAATATAATGATAGTACAATGGAGAAGACTAACATAATCGAAGAAGGTTCTGTAAGAAGGGAGCGCTACTGCGTAACAACAGACACCATCGTGCCCGTACAGCAATTGCCAACCTGCTAAGAAACAGAGGATGGGAAGTACATGAGGAGATTCATTGTGTGTCTGAAGATGATTCTCATAGAAGAGTCGATATAATTGCCATCAATAGAAGAACTCAAAAAGCGATGGTCTTAGACCCTACGATTTGCTTTGAACGAGACACAAATCAAGCACTGCAGATTAATGATGACAAGCGAGCTAAATATGTGCCTTGTCTTCCATACCTCAATGAAAAATATGGCATTTCGCTTTACAACTGGGATGTTGCAGGCTTACTATTTGGAGCCAGGGGTTGTTTACCAAAATTTGCATGTAATATTCTTAAATCCTTTAAAATTCCCTTTTATGAGGTTCAGAAGATTGTAATGGAAATTCTGAAGGCCTCTCTTCAAATTTTACACTATCATCTATATGTTAACACGTAAATTTTTGTTTTGATGTACAAATCTAACCCATATTTTGCACGTTTCATTTCCCTTTATCTTTTATGTTTGTTAATTCCGGATCCCAGTGGTCAACCTCACTTGAGGACGGACGATTTTAAATCATAGTAGTAAAAGAAAAAATTAATTAAAGAGCAAATGATTGACCGAGGAAGTAAGTGAATGAGCAAATAAGGGAAGGCACGTGAGCGAAGGAGGAAATTGATGAACGAGCAGATCAATGTAGGAATAAAAGAGTGAACAATTAAGTGAAAGAAAAATGGGTGGACGAACGAATGAGTGAATGAAGAAATGAATGTAATAAATAAGAAAAGAGTCGGCGAATAAATAAATGAAAGAAGAAAATGATTGTAGCAATAAAAAAGCGAACAATTCAGTGAACGAAAATGAGTCAAGGAACAAATGAGTGAACAAAAAATTGACTGAAATGAAACAAAGACTATATGAATGAAAGAACAAGTGAATGAACGAAGAAAAGAATGAAAGAACAAGTAGGGTAAACGAACGAAGAAATGAATGAATAAATAAGTGAACGAAGAAGTGAATGAAATGAATGATCAAAAATAAACGAACAAATGAATGAAAAACAAATAAGTTAAACGAAAAAATGAATGAATGTAAGAACAAATAGGCTAAACGATTGAACAAATGAATGATCAAATAAGCGAACGAACAGATGAATGAAAAACAAACAAGTTAAACGAACGAACAAATGAATGAATGAACAAATGAGTGAACGAACCAATGAATGAAAGATAAAATGAGTGAACGAAAAGTGATTAAAAGACAAATAAATGAACGAACAAGTGAATGGAAGAAGTAATAAGTGAAAGAACATATGAATGGTAAGACAAATGTGTAAAAGAACAAATGAGTGAACGAAAAATGAATGACAGAAGAAATGAGTGAACAAACAAATGAATGAAAGATCGAGTAAGTGTAGGAACAAATGGATGAAAAACAAATGAGTGAAGAGTAAATGGATTAACAAACAAATTAATGAAAGAACAAATGAGTCTAAGGACAGATGGGTGAAAAAATTTATAAAAGAACAAAAGTTTGAACGAACAAATGACTCAAAGAGCAAATGAGTGAAAAAGCAAATGAATGCAAGAACAAATGACTGAAGAAATAAATATAGGCCTAGATACGTATAATTGTAAATGAATAAGTGCATGAAGAAAATGGAGGAACAAGTAAGTGCAGTGGCAATGATGATAGAATGAATGAGTCAACGAAGAAATGAATGTTGGAATAAATAAGTGGTGAATTGAGTGAACGAAAAACGAACGAGTGAACAAACGAATATAAAAGTAAATGACTGAAGGAATGATTAAGTGAACGAACAGATGAATGGAGGTAATAATAAAATTAATGAATTAACAAATGAATGAACGAGCAAATAAAAGAGCGAATAAGTGAGTGAAAGTACAAATTAATAAATTTAATAGGAAAATGTAGATACGTTAACAATAAATGTTTGACTGGACTTTGAGATGGACGAGAAAATGAGAAAGCGTGCAAATTGATAATCGAAGAAATAAAAGAACGAACAAACAGATCGAGTAATTAGGGATTAAAAGTAGATACTCGTATTGTGGGCAATTTTCAGTCTAGTAAATAACGTAAGAAAAAACAACTATGCGAAGTATGAATAAGAGCATGGGTTAGGCTACCTGTTTTATATTAGGGCTCTCAATTAAAAAAATAAGTTATAGGCTTATACAAAAGGAGAAAGTCTGAAATGGAGACGTAATAATTTAACAATGTTTAAGCAGAGGGACAGATTATAGTGAGGGACGTTTGACTAATCTAAAATAGAGCTTGTACAGTCAAAAGACGCGTGGCGACCTTTTTGATGTATTTTAGTAGGGTCAAATTTTATAGCAATAGGTATTTGAACCCGTAAATTAGTCATTTCCCTACGAAATACACTCCCGAATTTTCATAACTCTTAAGTTCCTGCTATCCTAGTTAACATACTGACAGCAATAAGAAGAGAACGTGAGTTTGAGTAAGAAAGTTAACTCAAATAATCAGTTTTAAGATTCTGAAACCAAAGATAAAAGATATTTCTTACAGACATGCCAGTTGCAAATATGTTAATTCTGTAGTTTCAGATAATTAACGGAAGCAGTTGATTTGAATATATTATCCTTCATGTTGATGTATGTAAAGACATATCAAAGAGTATGAATATATTTTTTGTACATTTTGTGCCATATATTACCGAGTGTTGCGGACATGATTTCACATATTGTAAAGATATATATGTAATTCCATCCCACGTTTTTACAACACACAAAGCTAGGTTTGTTCTGGTGTTGAGAGCTGGGAGATCATCTCCAATTAGTAAATACACAGATTTGTATATCCATTGATTGTCACGCGTTTTAAAGGTTGTAAATGTTATAACTACAGAAAAGATCTACTGGAATTTGTAAATTAATTTGTAAATTACATTAAACTGAGAGTCAAAATAAGCTTTTGTTTTTGTATACCCAAATGTCCCTTCCTCAAATACTTTCCTCAAGTTCCTAGAATATGGAAGATACTTGTACTGGTGATCAGAGCAGAACACAGTCTCGGCTCGGGCAGGGAGCTTGTTATTGGTGATTCGCCGAGGAATATCGATAATTCAACACACCACAAACTACGAGGCGAGTCCAGAAAGTAAGTTTGCCTGGGACCTTTTACAGAAAGAAAACACACTTCATGGAAAAGATTTATTGGAAAAGAGACAGCAATTTGTTGAGCTATTTTTCAATACCCGTTTGCACCAGTCACTGTGAAACTGCTGCCCGGACAGGAATTTCTTCAGGTATAAGAAATGATGAGCGAGATCCGGGCTGTAGGGTGAGTATTCCAACACCTCCTGCAGAAGATCTGTTTCTGGACCGGATCATCACAGAGGCGATGAAACGTGGGTTGCACACTTTATTTTAAAAATTCCTGTCCGGGAAATAGTTTCACAATGATAAAGACGTGCAGACGGCTGTTACACACTGGTTCCGATCACAGGTGGCAGATTTCTACGACACAGTAATACAAAAGTTAATGCCACAGTATAACAGATGTCTCAATTCCGGTGGGGAATATGTTGAAAAATAGCTCAAAAATTGCTGTTCCAGTAAATCTTTCCATGAAATTGTGTTTTCTTTCTTTAAACAGTACCAGGGAAACTTACTTTCTGGACGCGTCTCGTATTAACTTTTTCTTCTTCACTCCAGGGATTACGCTAAATAGCCTGTTCCGACATCTGTCACTTCATAAGTTCCCTATGTCGCTCTTTTATGTTTTCTGATATTGCCAAGATATTTTTTGGAGTCTGTTATTTTGCATTCTATACATGTGTGTAGTCCAGCTTAATTTATTTTCTTTCAATTAATGTTGAATGCTGCGTATCTTAAGCTCTAACCTTATGCCATCCTTTCGTAACTATCACTTCTTCTGCAGCCATTTCTTGCCCTTAGGAATATCATTTCAGCAACTTGAATATTTGATTCTTCCCTTTTTCGCAGAATTCATTTTCCACTACTCTTCAGTAATGTATTCCGACGGTTCTTTCCTTCATTAATTTCTCAGATGTTTATGTGTACTTCGCAAATATATCAGAATGTCTGTATTATATTTTTAACTTTATATTTCTGAAACGATATATCGCACTCAAGATAGTTAAAATGGGACTTGTGATAAAACTAATGTAAAATATTATTAAATATAAGCACTTAAAATATGATTCACTGACTATAATTACAATACGAAGGAACAAAATAAAACTGTTTTCTAGTTCCAAATGTACGTCGCATCTTATTGGAAAGTGACGCATCGTGTACTAACTACAGTTCTTGTTGAGAAATAGGCCTATGCACCTAGATTTTGTTCCTCAGGATGTTATTTTTTAATTCGTTTATGGTATACGAGTTATTTTTCTACACTTTATAGAGTAAGTTTTATTTACACATATGTTTACTGTTATATATTTCAGTCTAAAAACGGATTATAAAGTTCATTTGACGTCGTTTTTGTCTTAAGACTTTTGAGGCCATAAACAAGATATGTTAAAATTTGTATATTGTTGTTATACAATTGAATTCTAAAATTAAAATATTCAATTTAAAATCAAATTTTCATTATTATTATTATTATTATTATTATTATTATTATTATTATTATTATTAATTTAGTGCTCCAGGTCTTCCACTGCAAACCCAGCTTTCTCCAATCTTTCCTATTTTCTGCCTTCCTCTTCGTTTCCTCATATGATCCATATCTTAATGTCGTCTATCATCTGATATCTTCTTCTACCCCGAACTCTTCTCCCGTTCACCATTCCTTCCAGTGCATCCTTCAGCAGGCAGTTTCTTCTCAGCCAGTGACCCAACCAATTTCTTTTCCTCTTCCTGATAAGTTTCAGCATCATTCTTTCTTCACCCACTCTTTCCAACACAGCTTCATTTCTTATTCTGTCTGTCCACTTCACACGTTCCATATTATTATTATTATTATTATTATTATTATTATTATTATTATTATTATTATTATTATTATTATTATTCGAAGGGCTAACAACTCATCACCGTTAAAAAACAGCTTGTTACGAAACCTTCAAATAAATTTATCAGTGATAGGTTATCGTATTTCGTACTTAAGGGTAGATGGTGCGATATCGTAGTTATAAATGCTCACGCCCGTACAGAAGAGAACATAGGTTAAGGGTGTTTGAGAATAAGGTGCTTACGAAAATATTTGGGGCTAAGAGGGATGAAGTTACAGGAGAATGGAGAAAGTTACACAACACAGAACTGCACTCATTGTATTCTTCACCTGACATAATTAGGAACATTAAATCCACACGGGGCATGTAGCACGTATGGGCGAATCCAGAAATGCATATGGAGTGTTAGTTGGGAGGCCGGAGGAAAAAAGACCTTTGGGGAGGCCGAGACGTAGATAGGAGGATAATATTAAAATGGATTTGAGGGAGGTGGGATATGATAGAGACTGGATTAATCTTGCTCAGGATAGGGACCATCGGCGGGCTTGTGAGGGCGGCAATGAACCTCCGGGTTCCTTAAAAGCCTGTAAGTATTATTATTATTATTATTATTAATATTATTATTATTATTATTATTATTATTATTATAACATTGCCAACAGTTATAAATTATACCATTGGTATGTGATTTACAATTAGGTATAAATGTAAAATTACGATATCTTATGAAAAAAAATATGGTTTATATTAACGACGCTCGCAACTCCACAGGTTATATCAGCGTCGCCGGTGTGCCGGAATTTTGTCCCTCAGGAGTTCTTTTACATGCCAGTAAATATACTGACATAAGCCTGTCGCATTTAAGCACACTTAAATCCCATCGACCTGGACCGGGATCGAACCCGCAACCTCGAGCACAGAAGGCCAACGCTATACCGACTACGCTACCGAGGTCGATTCTCATATAAAAGATCTAAGACAGGCTCCGCCAAGTCGAGTCAAGATCGCGAGAGGGCGTACAGGCCTGCTTACGGCTTCCACTGCGGGCAGTACACTTGTACACTGCAGTCTATCAGTGGTGGAACCTATCGAGGTCGCTTGGGGGCACCGGTGCACTGCATTTTGCACCAGGAATATTTATGTGCTAAAACATGAACCTTAGCAATGTAATGGATGTTGTTATGCGAACAATTAATTTCATAAGGTCTAAAGGACTCAATCACAGGGACTTCAGGGCACTGCTTGATGGTATTAACAGTATGGGGATTTACTCTACCATACCGAGGTAAGGTGGTGAAGTCGAAAAATTCTGGAACGTTTTCTCGCACTTAGAAATGAAACTGCCTTATTTATGGATGTACATGGGAAACCTGTTAGAAGCCTTGGACATGAAAGAATACATAAGAATAATGCAACAATTGTGCGAAGTTTCGAACGTAGATTTGAGGATATTAGAGATCTTGAACAACAATTTAAGATATTTGCAATATCTTTTTCAGTGAGTGTCCTGGATATTCCTGCTGAACTACAATTAGAAATACTTGATTTACAAAGCGATATTGAGCTAAAGGATAAGTATCAAAACAGAAAAAGTATTAACCATTTCTATACTTGTTTTCCACGAGAAAGGTTTCCTAAACAGTACAATCTTGCTGCAAGAACGTTGTAAATGTTCGGGACAACCTACGTATGCGAAACACTGTTTTGTTTAATGAAGTTTACAAAGTCACGTCACAGAAACAACTAATTGATGAACAATTGAAAGCATATTTGCAATTGGCTGGTTCTAAAACAATAGCTCCGAGAATTAAATAGCTGCTTACTAACAGAAAACTGCAAAAATCGCAGCGGATCTCTGATTTTTAAGAAAAAGTACTATTATTAGAGAATTGTATTTGAATGACAACGTTTGTACTGTTGTTTTATTTTGTTAATTGAATTGTATAGCAATGAGAAGAAGACAAACAGTATATTAATCTGTATAAAAGTGTATATTTTGTTTTGTTTCATTATTGTGCAAACATGCAAAAATTTGTTTTGTATATAGTTAACTGTACAAAATTGTATAGAGTACTGTTTTTCAGTATAGTGCAATTAACAGTGAAAGCGTGCTTCAATTAAAAGCTGAAATTAATTTGCATTCTTATCACAAATTTGGTTCACATGCAAGTTCTTAGCTCCGCCACTGTGGAAGCAGCTGCCCTTGCCCGCAGCCGTACGTCAGGGCTTGAGGGTTTGTACGTACGCACGAGAGTGTAGTCACTTGACGGTCCCTGATCTAAGACAATTACACAGAACGTTACATACCTGTAATTACACATTTTAAAGCAACAATGTTGAAGATAGATATTTTTGTTTTGCAAATTTGCCGTCATTAAACAGAAATCAAGATGGAGATTTCATTGCAACTAATTAGAAATTCCTCTTTCAGGTATGTAATAAACGATCTTCGCACAAAATAATGTACGATACACGAGCGGTATGTTTCCTTTCAATTCTCGGAAATTAAAAAAGCTCAACTACGTTTCGCTTTTTCAAACTCTTCCTCGAACATGAAAACTTCAACATACCGCTCTTGTAACGCATATTACTATTACATGCCAGTAAATATACTGACATAAGCCTGTCGCATTTAAGCACACTTAAATTCCATCGACCTGGACCGGAATCGAACCCGCAACCTCGAGCACAGAAGGCCAGCGCTATACCGACTACGCTACCGAGGTCGATTCTCTTATAAAAGATCTAAGACAATTACACAGAACGATCAGATGAGGTGTGGACAGGAGCTACGAGGTTTTCACTGTGTGCTGCTGACGCTCTCGCGGCGGGGAACAGTGGGCTGGCAGGGGCGATGACGCAAGCATGCACGTGTTGGTCCTGGCTCGTGTCAAGGTTAGTGAATCAGTCTCCAAGTGACTGGCGAATGACACGGAACTTACAATGGTGTGTAATAAGCTTATGGTGTTTTGTTGTGCATTTAAAATGAAAGTGTGAACAAGTGTAAAATGTATAATGCCTAATCAAATGTTCACTACTGAACAATGTGTATACATTTATGATTCATTGATATTTAACCCAGTCTGCCAGCTAAGTACGAAGGCTGTTTGAAACACTGCTCTCGGGTGTAAAAATTCCATCATATACAACAATCCTTAATCTTTTATAATAAATTTCTGGAAGCGGGAAGTGTTCAGTCTAAGAAACAAAAGAGACTAGGCAGAGTTCTCAAAGAAAAAAAAAAGCATTAGGTGACATTGGTAATCGATTAATACAGTCTTCTAAAAAAAAATACTTAAGCGTCTTTCACAACAAGCACGAATTTCTTTTGGCTCTGTACAAAAAGTTATTGAATTATTAAATTTGCAGCCGTAGAAAATAACTAAGAGACATGCTCTTCAACCCGGAGATCCTGCTGTAGGCGCGTATTTTGTTGGTGAATGCTTCAGTTTTCAAATGTTATTTTAAAGTAATGTTCACGTAACTATTAAGCACTACAATGGAAAAGTAAGGTAAAACACAAAATGGGTGGTACATTATTTTGTACTGAACCAGTATTACTGAACTCAATCTCAGAGAGTCAAGTGCAACCAACATGTGATCTGCTATCAACATCAACTTCGCAAAGGTGAAACTTCCATTACCCAATAAAATAAAAAAACTCCTGATTTCTCATTTCTCTATTGTTATGGCTAGGCCTGAGAAATATATGCCGTTACACTACCACTGCGCCTCTACCTTTGAGTACGTCTCAGAGTTGGGGTGAGTTAAAGCAGTGTCTTTCGTTCGTTTGAACTCGTGCTTATCATCACGGTAAGTTAGTCATCAGCATTTGGGTTGTTGAAAGCCACTCCTTTGACTTCGAAACACAACCATCTGCTAAAGAAAAATTGCACTATTTTGAAGACATTTTATTTTCTGTCTGTAGAAAATACACCTAATATAACATTGACAAGTATCAGCCTTATTATTTCACTATCTTAATATGATGGTGGATTACGTTTTGTTTTGCATAATGTTTCATTTCATATATGGTTTTAGTGGATAACAAACCACATTTTCATATTTTCAAAGGAGAATGATTGCCTAGAAAACACAGCCTTACATCCAGAAAAACTTCGTTTCACTTCTACAGAAAAAGATGGGAGAATATTTGAAATATTTTACACAAGCATTACTTATCTCAAAATCTGTGTCATTATTACAAATTTTCTCATTTCAAATTAAGTCACAAATTTCGTCCTCGGCATCTTGCTGTTATTCTTCGGCTGTTCTGCGAAGAGGGACTGAAAATAGTATGTCGTGTTGTGACTGGGTATAGGCTACAAATTTTCATGTGGGGACAAAATTATGGAATCGTGACGCAAGGTGTTCATGTAAAATCTGATAGAAAACAGAAAGATTATGCAAACTGCTTTCGGAGCAAAGACAATTCACTGAAGAACGGTGAGATGTGGTCATAGAGATGAATATTTTAAATATAAAGAGAACTGACATGGCCACCAAGGTCACTCGATATGACTGCATGTGACATTTTTTCTATGGGTGTACCTAAAGGACCGTGTGATTGTACCGCCTTTGCCACGTGATTTAGAGGAACTAAAAACCAGAATTCGAGAAGCTGCCGCCACGGTCACAGAGGATATGTAGAAAAGAGTATGGGAAGAGTTTGATTATCGTTTGGACATCTGCCGAATCACTCGTGGTTCATATATTGAATCTCTGTAAGGTGTAAAAAGAACTTTGAGAGTTTGACTTTAAACTGACATGTGTTTGAAAGTGCTATCATTAGTAGTTTTTGTGTAATAAAATATTGAAAGTGTTACCGGACTTTTGATATGCGCTGTATAGTCTCCTAGTACAGTTTAATGAAACTGGCTTCCCTCACTATTCTTGTCTCTGGACAGAGAAGCTCATAATGCGAGCATGGTAGTAATACAACAGAAGTATGGCGAAGCCTTGCACCAGAGATCCGCCACTGGGATGTCATCCGGACAGATGTATCGATTGAATATCGGGTCTGAGTATGTTGTGTGTTTTGTCCTTTGGAGCAATAATTTCGTTTTTAAAATGCAAAAATTAATGAAAGGTATGAATGTATTTTCGACAATGAGAGAGTTTTATTTCAAACAAATTCATCTGTAAATTCAAACTACATGTAAATGTATGTAAAATTATTTTGTATTAAGTTCTAGTGATTAGAAGAAGAAGGACATAACTCTCAGATAATATAAAAATGCGAAAAATATGTGAATTGGAATTTCACGATAAAATCTTCACTGATTTCTTCATCCTCTGCAAACGTGGAAGAATGTGTTTGTTGGATGTGATTATGATCCCACTGTGATAATATCTTTTGAGGTCTGTGTCGTAGGTTTGTGGCAACCTTTCCGTAATAGGCGAATTGAGACAAATTTTTCGGTAAGTTTTGGGCCCACATACAATTCTGACTTTGAACAAACTCTCCTATTGAAAGCGTCAATAAATACAAAGTACGTTTATTACTATTTTCTTACGTCAACTTCTTACCATAATGATGATAATTATGGTAGTGACGACATGATGATGAAAACTGGTTATAATAATTGCATTGTGAAAATATAATTATGATATAACGACTAGGGCTATTATAGTTTGTAATAACTTTAGCGTATTTAATTAAAACATAGGCCTATGCAGATTATAGCTAACACAAGGTGTAATCAATACATTTCCGAACTGCACTTGTATTTATTGTACCGTTAAACATACATGCGCGTGTCACTGAAGATCATTGCTTCCGTGCCTGTTGAGTCAGTCTATCAAACAGCGACAGATTGTCTTTAAGAACTGAGCTTCTACACGTGATTTTGTGCAAACATGAACCTACTGCGATTTTTCCTGGAATCTCTCCATATTCTCCTATGGCTATAGCCTTCTTCTGTGCCTTTCAAGTGATACATTTAGTATAGATTCCAGGCGTTTCCCTGGTTCTAGATAACTTCTCCGTTTCCCACGTCCTGTTTGTTGCCTACATTCAGGAAGTCCGGAAACTTATTGATTACTCCTTGTATGTGTATTGCACAATTTTTCCCATTCAGAAAATGTAACTTTATAGTACATGTTTTTGCATGTTATTATTGCATTTTTTAATACTGCATAATATTTTGTGGATATCGTTACAATTACACATATGTTACGATGTTCACAGAAAGCTTGCTTGAACATTTTATGTTAAATTCTTCCCTCGCTATCTTTCATTTTGATAGGTTCGAAACGTGAATGATTACCGAAGGTAGGATTCGAGCTTTTATGTATACTTTCCGTTTTAAAGTAGTTTTAACTAGAACGTTCTAGAACCACCTGGAATCGGAGTTCGAAATTAAACAGCACGAAAAGAAGAACCGGGGATCGAGCCCTCACAGGTAGTCAAAATATTAGTGGGACCCACTACTCCATCTGAGACCCATGAATTACCTTGAGAGATCCGCGTGTTAGAAATGAATGTTTCTTTCCTCAAACGCATCGAATGACTCTATACATTAATCAGTACACCCGTCTGTGGTTATTTATTATTTTAGCTGTTTTCAATCATTATTAAAACTAAAATACAAGCGCTGCGAGTTAGAGAATTCCAACGAAGAAAAGTGTCTATCCCTAGTCGTGTTGTGCGTGATGCCTAAAACAATTTATGAAGGGCTTGAGTCAGACACTCCCCAGCCATGGGATTGATGCCGGATGGTCTATGGCGAGTCCTTGGCCTCACTTCATTTCACCCCCTCTCATCTGATTACCTGGTTGGGTTTCTCCGAGGTTTTCCCCAACCATAAGGCAAATGCCAGGTAATCTTTTGGCGAATCCTCGGACCTCACCTCATCTCACTACATCTCGCCAAAATATTGTAAAAATTGTAGAAAACGGTAAAAAAATGTGGAAAATTGTAATATTGTAACAAATGTAAAATATTTTTAAAATTGTAAAAATTTGTAAAAATTGTAATTGTAATATTGTAAAATTTTGACTTGTTCCACATCTTAATGCTTCATTGCTAATGTAAGATCTATGGAATACAATAAATGAAATAAAATGAAATTGCAACAAGTTGGCTAATTTGATTATGTATTGTCATTATGTATGTATGTATGTATGTATGTATGTATGTATGTATGTATGTATGTATGTATGTATGTATGTATGTATGTATGTATGTATTAACACTGCAATTGGGAATACATCCGGTGGCAGTGATATATAACATACAATAACATTACAATAATTACAGCAATAAATACAATAGTCACAGCAAATAAATAACATAGACAAAATAAACGTAAAATTAATTCTAACTATTAATAAATAAATGCAATAAACTTGGGACTATAAATAAAAACTATGCTACATAATAGTATAGTATAGTTTAGTAGGCGTTATTATAGCATAGTTTTTATTTATAGTCCTAGGTTTATTGGATTTATTTATTTATAGTTAGAATTAAATTTAAGTTTATTTTATTTTTATTACTGTAATTATTGTAATTTTATTACTGCAGCAATTAGAGGAGTACCTGGTCGCTCTTTGGACGGATCCCGGTGCAGACAGGGATGCCCGGAGACTGAAACCCTTGCCCACGTCCAAGGTCTGTGTAACAGAGGTTTATTCCTCCGAAATGCCAGACATCATCATGTTCGATCCTTAACTGCAACTGCTTTGAAAAAAAAAAAGTCTTGGACAGTACAAGAGAAAGTTTTTCGCCTTTCTACTAATGGCTTCTCTAGACGTATTGACATCATAGCGTATTCCCAGACTACCAAGAAAGGATATATAATTGATCCTACCATAAGGATTGAAACGGGGAGTAGCCAGCCGGAGGATGTCAATCAAGAAAAGATCAACATTTATCTGCCAACAGTTGATTACTTCAAAGCAAAATACCAGCTTGAAAACATTGAGTTGATTGGTCTTCTTATTGGAGCTCGTGGTGTGATTTCCAAGTTCTTTGAAAGCTTCAGGAAGACTTTTGAACTACCACAGACACTTACTGCTGACATCATAACTTCAGTTTTGAAACGCTCTCACCAAATTCTGAGTCATCATATTCAGTCTGTTTAATTTCTTTTTCTTCACTTTATAATTCATATATGTTTATTTTAATTTTCTATCAACAAGTTTATGTAAACATTTAATATTGTAAAATTCATGTAGGAGAGTATACTGAGTCCTTCTGGGCTATCTCCAATGGGAGGCAGTTAACAATTTAAATTTAAATTGTAATGTTATTATTGTATATTATATATCACTGACACCGGGTGTATATCAAATTGTAGTGTTAATACATACATACATACATACATACATACATACATACATACATACATACATACATACATACATACATACATACATACATACATACATAACACCTACTACAATAATAATTATCTTATATAATAGATGATACTTCCTGGTTTGTGCTCATAGTGAAACATTATACTACAGTGTTAAAATAAGTATAAGTTATTTAGTATATCTGTTTTTATTGTTATTGACTAGTAGGCCAACATATTACGTTTTACTTGAATGTCTATTATTTACCTTTCGAGTATCAACACTAAAGCCGACAAAAAGTCATAATATTTCATACTGTCTTATTAAAATTTCATATTCTTTATATTTTCACAACAATTTCTTCATATTTTTACTCGCTCTAATGATTAAATAACATGATAAATAAGACAACAATTTGATGATGACGACGATGGTTCTATTTCCGTATTCCGCAATGCAATTAAGGCTCCAGTATATAAGCTGGACAGCAGGGACGGAATACATCATGTGACCTCAGTTGCGACTTCCATTCGACCCGTTCCACATTGAAGCATCTAATTACAGCGATATTTCAGCTCGTATAAACTCGTTAAAGAGGTCGAGCTCCACTTTGTTGTGAGACAACATTGAGGTCTGCCCACCACAACGATATTATAGTCTGATAGTGTTATCTCTCCAACTAAGCTCACACTGTCGTCTAGTTCTGAGCATTGCGGATGAAAATAACACGAAATGCTAATTTAAATGATAGAATATATTTCATTCGTTCATAGTTTTCTGCCCAAGGGCAGGTCTTTCACTACAAATCCAGCATCTCCAATCGCCCCTATTTTCCGCCTTCCTCTTAGTCTCCGTAAGTACGGGGTCATCATTTTACTTTTACTACAAATTTTATTGTACCTGAGTTTTTGAATGTACTTCACTCCGACTTCCTCTACTAGTAAATAGTACAGAGTTAGTGAGTGTAGTACGTTCCAGAAATATGTTCGCGTTTTCCAGTGACGAAAGAGCCTTCAATATTGAATCATATTGTAACTTTTTTTTTACTGAACAACAATGTAATATTATTATCTCAACAATAACTCTTCACTTTCTACAATTTAATTTCACTCCCGTCAACAATGGGATTTGCTCTCCACACAGTACCACAGTATTCGTTAGTGCACTCCACTGACGACAATGACAATTTACTTGGACTATTACGAACAACAATGAACTGTTAATCTTAACTAATATTCACAAAGCACTATTTACAACACAGAACTGTCAGTTCTCAGTTCACAGCTCGTTTGTCTTGGCTAGTTGTTCTATCTCAGTCACTCGCGTTCACAGAATCTCGAACCTCAGACCTTCAGAGACGATCCGCTGAACTTCGAACTCAGGTCCCCCAACTGCGGTCCACTGCACTCGAACTCCGGGCTTCAGGCTCCACAGTTACGGACACAACTCAAGTCGCGCTCTGGTCTCGAAGCTGGCTCGCGTTCACAAGACTGGCTTACTGACTGACTGACTGACTGACTGACGTTCACTTACGTCTTCTCTTTTATAACCAAAGTATAGTTTCTGGAGAGTTCGCCAAAGATTCCACTCTCGAATAATCTGGATTTCCACTTCGACGGACTTCTGGACGATTCGGGAGGGTCCGTCCCCCCTTCACTCCGCACGTAGCAGCTTGCTTCCTTCCATTCTCGGCAAGCACCAGATGCGCGCGCAACCTCCCCTCGCGCGTCGCAGTAGTACACCGCCCCTCTACTCTCTCAGCATCCAGACGCTCCCCTCGCCGCCACACCTAAGCGACCAACGGACACGCGTTCGAACCCCGGTGTAGCTGTCACAATATTTTCGCACAGGTATTGCCGTCTGTTTGCCTACGTCGCATCTCGGTTTCCCCCACCCGCATCTGCTCGCCCCTCTGTAAAAGCTAGAGGCTGGGCTGTCTTAGCTCTTTTCTGAAAACATTAATTTCTGTTAGGAATTGGACGTCTACGTAATATTATACAACTGTTTAAAATAACTTAAATAATAGGGCCTCGTTAAGTAATTAACTGTCACGTGATTTCCCCCCTTTCTACGACCCTGCGAGAAAATCACTTGGACGGACAGTAGATATCATGTCTGAGTAATTTTATCTTTTCGGATGGGGCAGAAATGAAGATTGAATTTACAGTACGTAAGGTAGAGTAGGTACAGAATTATTTCAACATGAGTTAGGTACTAGTACGAAGGACGAAACTGGTAATTGGAATTAGGTAGGCCTACAATAGTCTATAGTGCGATAATATGCACAAAAGAACTGAAGCCTGTATCTAAATGAGTTTAAATACTCATATTGTGATTACTTTCCAATTTAACTTCATTCTCTATATTGTACGCTGATGTGCTGTAGACAGTATAATATACACTGCATAATGAATACGTCCGCATGGATAGCTCAATTCGTGAGTAAAAAGTCTTATTGTTAATACAGTACTGTATTTTGAATAAAACAAATTCTAATGAAAATTATCAAACTCAAAATCGCGATATTTCCTAGTTTACGTAAATGCATTAACAACTTTTCTTCCCTCCTATACCTAGTAAAGTGATTTGTTTGTATTTTACGCCAGTATCATCGAACTCGAATCGTGGAAGGGGGTAGCAAACGGTATTTTCGGTTCTCAACCGTTAATCCGAAAGTATAGTCAGGTTAATATTAGATATGTTAGTAATAATAAAATGATGTCCCTGTATATGATCCATATATCTTAATGTTATCTATCATATCTTGTCTTCTTCTGCCACGAACTTTTCACCCGTTCACCATTCCTTCCAGTGCATCCTTCAGTAGGCAATTCCTTCTTAGCTAGTGACCCAGCCAATTTCTTTTTCTCCTCCTGATCAGTTTCAAAAGGTTAATTGAGATTTCCCGGTCTCTGATCAGATCAAAATCCCGGATGGTACAGATGTTTAATCTTTGTGGTGAATTTGAAGTCCGTAGAACGTAATTTATCCTGTAGTCTGTCTCCTTACTACATGCTCAAAAGGTGAAATCTAACCATTTTCCCCTATTACTGCATATGCTAATATATTATAGGCCTAATGATTTTCTAGTTGTGAGATTGAATTTTCTTTTGCCAACTTTCTTTGAAATTTCGGTACTGAAAAATATTACAACTGGTAGTTACTTCCTAACTGTAACGGTGACAGTAATGTTTGCCTTTGAAGATGCTGCCAACATTCACTAAACGAAAATTACCGGCAAGTGTTACTTGGAATTTGAACGTAATTAATTATTAACATTCGGCGATGTATACATTGGAGGGGGAAAGTAACTGGTCACCCTACCCCATTATCTCCTGGCTCAGTTGCCTCATAAGTGGTGCCTTGTTGGTATCACTAATGAGGTTCATACCAGTCTTCGGGCAGTTGACTAAACGATTATTAATAAATAACACACTAATAATAATTAATTAACAGTTAAATGTTGAGCCAAACATAGTAATTATTTTCTCAGCCAGCCTGTGTAGTCGTGGATATTAGTGCTAATGCTTAGTCTTGTAAAACTCAACCAGGCTAGTAGTATTATTCAAACGATCTTTAGCTGTTAGGTCACATTGAAGATCAATAAGTTCGAGCTGTAAATCGTTAAATGTTAAATGTTATGTTCCGTCTTTTAGATTCCTCCATACTGTACTGTAGCAGTAGGTAAGCAACGTGAAACAGTTACTGAGAATAGGCCTACACACTGCACTCCACTAGATAACTGAGTGGCCGTTTCCCTCTCCTCTACCTATAACAAGTCTATGTCATTCTGATGTATCTTCCTTTCCGTTTCGGCGAGCGGTAAACTCGGCTCTCCCGCTCCGAAGGAGCGCGCGCGCTCGTTGAGCGCTGTTTGTGCAGGCCTGATATACAGTGTTAGATGGGAGGCCGGAGGGAAAAAGACCTTTGGGGAGGCCGAGACGTAGATGCGAAGATAATATTAAAATGGATTTGAGGTAGGTGGGATATGATGATAGAGACTGGATTAATCTTGCTCAGGATAGGGACCAATGGCGGGCTTATGTGAGGGCGGCAATGAATCTCCGAGTTCCTTAAAAGCCAGTAAGTAAGTATTATTATTATTATTATTATTATTATTATTATTATTATTATTATTATTATTATTGTGAAACTTGGACTCTCACTTTGAGAGAGGAACATAGGTTAAGGGTGTTTGAGAATAAGGTGCTTAGGAAAATATTTGGGGCTAAAAGGGATGAAGTTACAGGAGAATGGAGAAAGTTACACAACACAGAACTGCACGCATCTGGCATAATTAAGAACATTAAATCCAGACGTTAGAGATGGGCAGGGCATGTAGTATGTATGGGCGAATCCAGAAATGCATATAGAGTGTTAGTTGGGAGGCCGGAGGGAAAAAGACCTTTGGTGAGGCCGAGACGTAGATGGGAAGATAATATTAAAATGGATTTGAGCTAGATGGGATATGATGATAGAGACTGGATTAATCTTGCTCAGGATAGGGACCAATGGCGGGCTTATGTGAGGGCGGCAATGAATCTCCGAATTCCTTAAAAGCCAGTAAGTAAGTAATTATTATTATTATTATTATTATTATTATTATTATTATTATTATTATTATTAAACACGGGAATTTTACTTCAAGCAAGTAAAGAGATAGGTTTGGAAGTAAATCGCGGAAAGACAAAGTAGGCCTATGTGATCATGTCTCGTGACGAGAATATTGTACGAAATGGAAATATAAAAATTGGAGATTTATCCTTCGAAGAGGTGGAAAAATTAAAATATCTTGGAGTAACAATAACAAATATAAATGACACTCGGGAGGAAATTAAACGCAGAATAAATATGGGAAATGCCTGTTATTATTCGGTTGAGAAGCTCTTATCATCCAGTCTGCTGTCAAAAAATATGAAAGTTAGAATTTATAAAACAGTTATATTACCGGTTGTCCTACATGGTTGTGAAACTTGGACTCTCACTTTGAGAGAGGAACATAGGTTAAGGGTGATTGAGAATAAGGTGCTTAGGAAAATATTTGGGGCTAAGAGGGATGAAGTTACACGAGAATGGAGAAAGTTACACAACGCATTGTATTCTTCACCTGACATAATTAGGAACATTAAATCCAGACGTTTCAGATGGGCAGGGCATGTAGCACGTATGGGCGAATCCAGAAATGCATATGGAGTGTTAGTTGGGAGGCCGGAGGGAAAAAGACCTTTGGGGAGGCCGAGATGGGAGGATAATATTAAAATGGATTTGAGGTATAGCTCGCACAAGAAACGATTACCGAAAACCAATGGTGGCTTTGCTGCCTGTTTTGATGTGTGTATATAGGCACGTCGAGGGGGGAGAGGTGCGAGCCGATAGAAGTACTGTCTCTTCCAAGAAGATGAACAAATGAGGACATCGCTGTGAAAATAAAGAACGTAGGAAGAAAAAAATTCGTAGCTAATTAAATGCGCAACATATGTGTATGAATGAAATAATAATACCGTGCGATACAAGACACGTATTCACAAGCAATGGAAGAAACTAAAGTCGTAATGTAACTATCACAACGCAAGACTGATTCTATCGATGTCATTTCTCTTCCTACTGTACTCGTCAATATCATTCAAGTTGTCTCGTGACCTTTCCTCTCGCCCGC
This sequence comes from Periplaneta americana, assembly GCF_040183065.1. Taxonomy (NCBI): domain Eukaryota; kingdom Metazoa; phylum Arthropoda; class Insecta; order Blattodea; family Blattidae; genus Periplaneta; species Periplaneta americana. Next base: position 15,145,319 of record NC_091124.1, read on the forward strand.
TCTTCCTTATCGCAGTGTTTGATTCGCATTCCTTCCGTCGGTAATCCGTACTTGCGAGACCTGAAGGTGGGATATGATTATAGAGCATAGATGGGCATCGTGCCTCACTTGAGAAATAATGCCTCACTGACCTTCACAGAGCTTATCGCTCTGAGTGACATCATCTTAACAGTTCCCGTTTCTCCCTCACGCAGCTACTAGGCGTGGGCAGGTTCTATATCAGTTTCATAAGTAATATCAGTGGTGGCATAGTGGCATTATCAAAGCAGTGTGTACGCGTTAGAATACGATCATTTTATGAGAAATGGGAGGAAGAGTTTTTTTGCTGTTAAGAAGGGGAGAACATACTATGTATGTTATACTCAAAAATCCTATTAGGCATTAATAAATTCTATATACAACGACATTACTCCTTATGTCATAAAGAACATGATGAATTAGAAGATAAGACAAATTAAATGTTATTTTTCGTACTATTCCGAAGAAAATTTACGATCTTAATATTTGCATAGTATACTAAATACGACATTATAACTTAAACACGCTACATTAAAAGGTACGAGGAATTAAATGTTGTTTGTACGCATTATTTACAAAATAAATTTATAAAAAAAATATTAAATGTGCGTAGAAAACGAAATATGATTTTCTGAAATTATTTTAGGTCGAGAACGTGCAAATCTATTAAGAAATCTTGATAAACGCCAGAATATTCAAGAAAATAAACGTAGACAACGTGATGGAATATTATTGACTAGTTACGCAATTTCTCGCCTGTGATTTAAATAAATTCAATAATGGAGAAATAGTAAAAAGGCTTATAATTAAAGCTGCCGAATTAATTTGCCAAATTGAATACAAGTTTCCGAGAGTCTCACGTTAACCAAGCGCTTCACTAATAATTCGCCACTGACCGCCTTAGCGACTACGATAAGGTGACGCAGGTCACAGCAGTTTGTATTTCCCATCCTACTCTGCAGTCTCCTCTCCTAGTAAACAAACTATTTCAAATCGAGTGCCTCACGTGACCGAAAATTGTGCCCATGTATGCTATAGAGACTGGATTAGTCTTGCTCAGGACAGGGACCAATGGCGGGGTTATGTGAGGGCGGCAATGAACCTCGGGTTCCTTAAAAGCCAGTAAGTAAGTGTTATTATTATTATTATTATTATTATTATTATTATTATTATTATTATTATTATTATTATTATTATTCGAAAAGACAAAGTATATGATTATGTCTCCTGACCAGAATATTGTACGAAATGGAAATATAAAAATTGGAGATTTATCCTTCGAAGAGGTGGAAAAATTCAAATATCTTGGAGCAACAGTAACAAATATAAATGACACTCGGGAGGAAATTAAACGCAGAGTAAATATGGGAAATGCCTGTTATTATTCGGTTGAGAAGCTCTTATCATCCAGTCTGCTGTCCAAAAATCTGAAAGTTAGAATTTATAAAACAGTTATATTACCGGTTGTTCTGTATGGTTGTGAAACTTGGACTCTCACTCTGAGAGAGGAACATAGGTTAAGGGTGTTTGAGAATAAGGTGGTTAGAAAAATATTTGGGGCTAAGCGGGATGAAGTTACAGGAGATTGGAGAAAGTTACACAACGCAGAACTGCACGCATTGTATTCTTCACCTGACATAATTAGGAACATTAAATCCAGACGTTTGAGATGGGCAGGGCATGTAGCACGTATGGGCGAATTCAGAAATGCATATAGAGTGTTAGTTGGGAGACCGGGGGGAAAAAGACCTTTAGGGAGGCCGAGACGTAGATGGGAGGATAATATTAAAATGGATTTGAAGGAGGTGGGGTATGATGATAGAGACCGGATTAATCTTGCTCACGATAGGGACCAATGGCGGGCTTATGTGAGGGCGGCAATGAACCTTCGGGTTCTTTAAAAGCCAGTAATTAAGTATTATTGTTAATATTATTATTATAATGATTATTATTATTATTATTATTATTATTATTATTATTATTATTATTATTATCATCATTTGTGAAACTTGGACTCTCGCTTTGAGAGAGGAACATAGATTAAGGGCGTTTGAGAATAAGGTGCTTAGGAATATATTTGGGGCTAAAAGGGATGAAGTTACAGGAGAATGGAGAAAGTCACACAACACAGAACTGCACGCATTGTATTCTTCACCTGACATAATTAGGAACATTAAATCCAGACGTTTGAGATGGGCAGGGCATGTAGCACGTATGGGCGAATCCAGAAATGCATATAGAGTGTTAATTGGGAGGCCGGAGGGAAAAAGACCTTTAGGGAGGCCGAGACGTATATGGGAGGATAATATTAAAATGGATTTGAAGGAGGTGGGGTATGATGATAGAGACCGGATTAATCTTGCTCACGATAGGGACCAATAGCGGGCTTATGTGAGGGCGGCAATGAACCTTCGGGTTCTTTAAAAGCCAGTAATTAAGTATTATTGTTATTATTATTATTATTATTATTATTATTATTATTATTATTATTATTATTATTATTGTGAAACCTGGACTCTCGCTTTGAGAGAGGAACATAGGTTAAGGGTGTTTGAGAATAAGGTGCTTAGGAAAATATTTGGGGCTAAAAGGGATGAAGTTACAGGAGAATGGAGAAAGTTACACAACACAGAACTGCACACACTGACATAATTAGGAACATTAAATCCAGACGTTTGAGATGGACAGGGCATGTAGCACGTTTGGGCGAATCCAGAAATGCATACAGAGTATTAATTGGGAGGCCGGAGGGAAAAAGACCTTTAGGGAGGCCGAGACGTAGATGGGAGGATAATATTAAAATGGATTTGAGCGAGATGGGATATGATGATAGAGACTGGATTAATCTTGCTCAGGATAAGGACCTATGGCGGGCTTATGTGAGTGCGGCAATGAATCTCCGGTTTCCTTAAAAGCCAGTAAGTAAGTATTACTATTATTATTATTATTATTATTATTATTATTATTATTATTATTATTATTATTATTATTATTATTATTATTGTGAAACTTGGACTCTCAGTTTGAGAGAGGAACATAGGTTAAGAGTGTTTGAGAATAAGGTGCTTAATAAAATATTTGGGGCTAAGAGGGATGAAGTTACAGGAGAATGGAGAAAGTTACACAAGACAGAACTGCACGCACCTGACATAATTAGGAACATTAAATCCAGATGTTTGATATGGGCAGGGCATGTACTGTTCTCCAACCAGGAGATCAACCATGAAACGAATGTGCTTACTATTGCCTCATCTATTGGAACGAAGTAGATAAATAATATTATCGTCATAACGTCTGTTTAAAAACCATGCGCTCTGCTGCATTTGTTATTTTCTGTATGGAGAGATTAAAAGACCAGGGGCCATATTCATAGACATTTCGCATCACGCGCTACGAGCGTACTAAGCTAGCCCCGTCTATCCACTGGTTACTAGTACAGAATTCAAATCATATCCTATCGCTAACACTGGTTTATGAATACGAAAAACGCTGATAATCCACCGAAAGGCCGCGCTAAAAATGTCTATGAATATGGCCCCAGGAGATTAACAGTGATCTAATTTTGTAACTAGGGTAGTTAAACATGTGTTATGGTTTGTGCTGTGACAGCGAGCCAATAGAGATACGAGTACCCACATGTGTGACCTTATGACATCAACATTCATTCACAGCATTACTCCCTTTCGTCTCATCCGGCAGAGACTTTCTCGTGGTTGGAGCACAGTAGCACGTATGGGCGAATCCAGAAATGCATATAGAGTGTTAGTTGGGAGGCCGGAGGGAAAAAGACCTTTGGGGAGGCCGAGATGTAGATGGGAAGATAATATTAAAATGGATTTAAGGTAGCTATGTGGGATATGATGATAGAGAATGGATTAATCTTACTCAGGATAGGGACCAATGGCGGGCTTACGTGAGGGTGGCAATGAATTTCCGGGTTCCTTAAAGGCCATTAAGTAAGTATTATTATTATTATTATTATTATTATTATTATTATTATTATTATTACTAGCTTAAATTATCCGACGTTGCCCGGGTTTTAAATTTTGGTCTATTTCTAAATAAACTGTTCGTTAGAATTATCGAAGACCTCAGCAAGGGAACTATATAAAACCAAAACGAACCATATTTACTTATGTTTTCTCCTCCCTAGTGACGGATATTAAAGAAAGTGCCACTAATATCCAAAGAAACTGACTAATCGAAATAATTACATCTCACCTATGAATAGAGTTTTAACAACATTAAGACCTTATGCTACAGGGATATTTAAGATATTTAACATTGTGATTGATGATAACATTTATCGTACCACGGCATTATGCATTATTAAGCCTTTCTGCCCACAATATATTTAATTTCCTTCAAGGCCAAACTACAATCTGTAACGGATGGATTCCATCAAATACATGGATTTCAGGGTGTTTTGCAGTAACGGAGACTATACTCATCAGAATTCACTCTCCTGGAGAAGGCAATGTAGAACACTACCACAACAGAAAATCATATTTTTCTATAAACGGCCAAGTCATTAGTGACCATAACTTATTAAAAAGAGACGGGTTAACAGTAACAGTAAAATAGGCTCTATATTATTATTGCAATATTATAATATTGTAATATTATCACAAATATTATTATAACTTATAGTAATTGCTTAAAATCGAATGGCTATAATAGCAATACGTGGGATAAAAACATAATCTTCTTTCGTTTTTCCAGTTAATATTGCCACTCATATTACGTTTCGCATGAGTTTTTGACACAAATTCTTGTTATTGCATAATTTTGGTGAGTCAATATTTCGCAATAGTAGGTCTACTATGGCTATTCAATATTAAGTAAATTATGTGGTAGCAATCCTTGTAGTTTGGAAGAATTCTAGAATTCAATTGGATAAAATAGTCTGCTCACTATCTACAAAACTGCATCGAGGAATTCATAATACGGTCCTGGACTGCGTAAAGATACTCGTACTTATTGCATGAATTATCTAGTTTTAGCCTTCGTGATGTGTAACAACAATGTAATTTAATTTCGTGTTAAAATTTCCAAGGCCTCGTGAAAGTCTATGTTGAATACAACAGAGAATAATAAAGAACAGTTGACTGTAGAAGATTTTGTATTTTAATATAATACATGAATATTTGATCTATTTATTTTTATTTTTTATATATTTAATTAATTTAACTTCCATTTGAACAATTTTAATGTAGCCTATGTTCTTCTTCTGGTTATGAAGGTTAAATGTGCAAACTTTGGCACATATCGGTCAAAGCGTGTAGATTTGTATAGAGAACATACACACATACATACATACATACATACATACATACATACATACATACATACATACATACATACATACATACATACATACATACTGGGTGTTCATTTCAAAGTGTGTCATGACGTCACTGTTGTTGGGTCACCGATTTGAAGCGAGTTTCAGCTGATATGTTAGAGAAGTTGCCTATTATTTAAGGCGTTCTTCAATCTGAACTTGAGAACGTGTACGGTATAACTTGAACGTCGTAGCAACAGATGGCGGTCTGTACGGTCTGTGTGCTACCATAACCTCTTTCGAACTGTGTTTTGCGCCGGCAAGTCGTACGCAGGGTATTTGTTATCATCGGTTGCGTACGGTAACATTCCACAACACAAATCAAATGCTCCGTGTCCATGTTGACCGTCGAAGCTAATGTCAACAAATACGTAAGTAATCGTCTTAACCCTCTCCCCATATCCCGACAGTACGTATTTCCAAACAGTTCACATTCCTGCCACTACCGGCGTTATCGTACGTATCGGTACGTACTCTTCAGAATGAACGCCGTACTTGCTAGCCATCTTCTCTGACTCTTAGGTTATACACCTGAGCTGCGGAAGTGTAGGAAGATTGAATTCTCTAGGCTCATCAACTAGCCACATGACGGCATACAGCGAGCCAAGACACATTTTGAACTGAACACCCAGTATATACATACATACATACATACATACATACATACCCACATTCAATTTTATATATTAAGATTATTATTATTATTATTATTATTATTATTATTATTATTATTATTATTGTCATCATCATAATGTCGTTTCTTACCAACGTGCACACTTGGATCTTTTAATGTTCCCCAGAAGAAACGCTGTTGACATACAGCCAGTCCTAATCATTTATATCTCTTGTTTAATTTTGATATTAACTCCTCAAGGGATGGAACCCTTATAAACAGAACAGAAAGAAATTTTATACAGCGAGAGAGATGAAAACGTCTGTCAGATGTATAATTACGGTAACGCTGCAGTTTTGACGAAATGGAGGTCAGATAAACCGCCGGCTGGCTCTTGAAGCCATGTCCTTCTTAATAAACTGTTATGAAACGTGGATGAGGCTCGCATGAGCGAAGAGCCGGCGGCGGCTGATCCGACGCAGCATCCGGCAGCCCACCCCCACCGCCAGCCCCACGCTCCTCCTCTTTTTATCAAACAACAAATGAAACCGGTTGAGCGCATGTCTCTGCCGAACCCGGTAATGGGAGTTTAGTTAATATACTCTACTGATTGTCAAGCCAGAGCGAGAGAGGAGACCCACGTTCATTCCCTCCAATCCTCGATATTATAACATCAAAGGCAGGCCCGTTTTAATTCCACTTTGTCTGGAAGGCAGTTTCTACACGCACAAGTGCTTGGCTAAGGCAATAAAATGGTAATTCGTGTTTGTCGTTGCTAATCAACTGAAAGGAACTGCAGAGGGAACATGTCCCAATAAAATTTTCCGAGCCATTGGAGGACAAATATATGGGTCGGCTGTTGGAGGTATATTAGGAATCCATTTAGAAGCGGGGTGAGGGGGCACGGGGGTGCGGGGAGGTTCCCCGTAATACTGTGATGAAATTTGTTAATACAGTCGCTGTAGAGATGAAGGCAGGCTGGGAAATTGAAAATAAAGTCTTTCCTCTTTCGGACGGTCGTCCACATGGAAGTAAAGAGTACGTTAGGTAATGAAAGAGCGAGAGAGATGCGGATAACAGACGGGGGGGGGGGACAGGGAGAGTCAGTTCATTAACTGTTTCTCTGCGCCCCTTGATCTCCGGGACCAAGACTTGTCTGCTCACCCCGGGGTCCAGTCCCTGACTTGTGGATTTCAAAATGGCTCCCTGTCAGGTGCACCACTCCCCCGCTGCGCCACCGTTCTGAAAGGATCCCTTTTTATTGTTATTATGTACCTAATATAATTATGTGCCTAATAGGCCTACAGCTTTGAGAGAGGAAACTTTTTATTACTCCGAACCTAATATAATTTGAACAGAATTCTCTTTTATCATTATGTACCTAAATGAAAATTTATGAGAATGCGTTTTCTTATCAGTAAATTATAATGAAAATTTTAAGCTTATCATCTTTATGGTTGGAGTTTTTTTTTTCAAAATGAAACATATTCAATATAGGCCTATATTCGAGAAATCTTGTTATACTTTCTACTAATACAGTAACGTCATTAATTAGTAGTATATTCAGTGTTATACAGTCAGAGCACACAACATAGTGCAATTGACAAGGTCAAATAAAAAGTAAACAATTAATATAACAATTATGTGCCTAATAGGCCTACAGCTTTGAGAGAGGAAACTTTTTATTACTACGAACCTAATATAATTTGAACAGAATTCTCTTTTATCATTATGTACCTAAATGAAAATTTCTGAGAATGCGTTTTCTTATCAGTAAGTTATAATGAAAATTTTAAGCTTATCATCTTTATGGTTGGAGTTTTTTTTTCAAAATGAAACATATCCAATATAGGCCTATATTCGAGAAATCTTGTTATACTTTCTACTAATACAGTAACGTCATTAATTAGTAGTAGGGGAGAGTCGGGTAGTATCGGATATCGGGTAGTATCGGACAGTGCGTTTCTTTCATCTACCACCATATGGTAGTACCTGAATGACATGGTTACGTTTCTCTATGCGACATCACAGAAACGTAACCATGTCAATCAGGTGCTATCATCGTGTGGTATATGAAATAAACTCACTGTCCGATATTACCCGATGTCCGATACTACCCGACTGTCCCCTATATTCAGTGTTATACAGTCAGAGCACACAACATAGTGCAATTGACAAGGTCAAATAAAAAGTAAACAATTAATATAACAATTATGTGCCTAATAGGCCTACATCATTGAGAGAGGAAACTTTTTATTACTGCGAACCTAATATAATTTGAACAGAATTCTCTTTTATCATTATGTACCTAAATGAAAATTTCTGAGAATGCGTTTTCTTATCAGTAAGTTATAATGAAAATTTTAAGCTTATCATCTTTATGGTTGGAGTTTTTTTTTTCAAAATGAAACATATTCAATATAGGCCTATATTCGAGAAATCTTGTTATACTTTCTACTAATACAGTAACGTCATTAATTAGTAGTATATTCAGTGTTATACAGTCAGAGCACACAACATAGTGCAATTGACAAGGTCAAATAAAAAGTAAACAATTAATATAACAATTATGTGCCTAATAGGCCTACAGCTTTGAGAGAGGAAACTTTTTATTACTACGAACCTAATATAATTTGAACAGAATTCTCTTTTATCATTATGTACCTAAATGAAAATTTCTGAGAATGCGTTTTCTTATCAGTAAGTTATAATGAAAATTTTAAGCTTATCATCTTTATGGTTGGAGTTTTTTTTTTCAAAATGAAACATATCCAATATAGGCCTATATTCGAGAAATCTTGTTATACTTTCTACTAATACAGTAACGTCATTAATTAGTAGTAGGGGAGAGTCGGGTAGTATCGGATATCGGGTAGTATCGGACAGTGCGTTTCTTTCATCTACCACCATATGGTAGTACCTGAATGACATGGTTACGTTTCTCTATGCGACATCACAGAAACGTAACCATGTCAATCAGGTGCTATCATCGTGTGGTATATGAAATAAACTCACTGTCCGATATTACCCGATGTCCGATACTACCCGACTCTCCCCTATATTCAGTGTTATACAGTCAGAGCACACAACATAGTGCAATTGACAAGGTCAAATAAAAAGTAAACAATTAATATAACAATTATGTGCCTAATAGGCCTACAGCTTTGAGAGAGGAAACTTTTTATTACTGCGAACCTAATATAATTTGAACAGAATTCTCTTTTATCATTATGTACCTAAATGAAAATTTCTGAGAATGCATTTTCTTATCAGTAAGTTATAATGAAAATTTTAAGCTTATCATCTTTATGGTTGGAGTTTTTTTTTTCCAAAATGAAACATATCCAATATAGGCCTATATTCGAGAAATCTTGTTATACTTTCTACTAATACAGTAACGTCATTAATTAGTAGTATATTCAGTGTTATACAGTCAGAGCACACAACATAGTGCAATTGACAAGGTCAAATAAAAAGTAAACAATTAATATAACAATTATGTGCCTAATAGGCCTACACCATTGAGAGAGGAAACTTTTTATTACAGCGAACCTAATTTAATTTGAACAGAATTCTCTTTTATCATTATGTACCTAAATGAAAATTTCTGAGAATGCGTTTTCTTATCAGTAAGTTATAATGAAAATTTTAAGCTTATCACCTTCATGGTTGGAGTTTTTTTTTCCAAAATGAAACATATCCAATATAGGCCTATATTCGAGAAATCTTGTTATACTTTCTACTAATACAGTAACGTCATTAATTAGTAGTATATTCAGTGTTATACAGTCAGAGCACACAACATAGTGCAATTGACAAGGTCAAATAAAAAGTAAACAATTAATATAACAATTATGTGCCTAATAGGCCTACATCATTGAGAGAGGAAACTTTTTATTACAGCGAACCTAATTTAATTTGAACAGAATTCTCTTTTATCATTATGTACCTAAATGAAAATTTCTGAGAATGCCTTTTCTTATCAGTAAGTTATAATGAAAATTTTAAGCTTATCATCTTTATGGTTGGAGTTTTTTTTTTCCAAAATGAAACATATCCAATATAGGCCTATATTCGAGAAATCTTGTTATACTTTCTACTAATACAGTAACGTCATTAATTAGTAGTATATTCAGTGTTATATAGTCAGAGCACACAACATAGTGCAATTGACAAGGTCAAATAAAAAGTAAACAATTAATATAACAATTATGTGCCTAATAGGCCTACAGCTTTGAGAGAGGAAACTTTTTATTACTGCGAACCTAATATAATTTGAACAGAATTCTCTTTTATCATTATGTACCTAAATGAAAATTTCTGAGAATGCGTTTTCTTATCAGTAAGTTATAATGAAAATTTTAAGCTTATCATATTCATGGTTGGAGTTTTCTTTTTCTTTTTTTTTTTTCAAAATGAAACATACCAATATAGGCCTACATTCGAGAAATCTTGTTATTATACTTTCTATTAATACAGATACGTCATTAATTACAGTAGGCCTTGCATAACTCAAATTATGACGTGTTTAAAACAAAGCAATTTCAAATTCAGTCCGTCTCAACAAAACATAAAATGGAAACAAATGAACGTGACATCATAATGAATTCATTTTTAACGTGTTGAAGCTTAACGAAATATTCAATTTAGTTTAGTTTAATAATAGTTATTTATGGTACTTGTGAGGTAAGTGCATCTTTATTGCGCGCGTGGAAAGATCACGCTCACAAGTACCATACGTAATTTTATCCATGACCATAACGAAAAATTATGTTTTATAAAAGAAAATATGTTGAAAATAAGTCCTCATATAATCACATAACATGGCATGGATTTTAGAATCGATACGTGTACTAAATAGGTCATGATGTAGGAGGCCATGATTAGTGAAGAATGGTATCTAAGGCGTTAGATAAATAACAAATTATAATTAATTATATAATTTAATATATATATATATATTTCACTTTAAACGTGTATTTTCGTCTTTTTGAAGTTTCAGGGATTATTTAGAAGCGTTCACGGGACTAATGTGATTAAAATAATTTCACATTTTACTTCTGTAAACATAAGAGGAATATTAAAAAGTAGTTAATCATCGTGTCTGTTTAGCTCAGTTGACAACGCGTGTTGTTATAAAATTGTTATAAAATCCTACAAACCCAACTTCGCAGGTTTAAGTCCCCTTCGCCTCCCAGAAGGTAAATTATTACAAATTTAAAAAAATACATATTAGATATGGATGCAATGCACAAATTACGATGTAGTAGATACAGAAAAGAGAAGGAGATCGAGTGTATGTATATTTAAGAAATGGTAATAAAGAAGTAGAGGTAGCGACATCTAGTAACTAAAATACTAGAAAAATACTAATTAACTGTGAGATAAATTTCAAACTGTGAGGTAAAGTCTTTATCTCACTAGTGGAATAAAGTAATGTTGAATAAGAACCTACTTTACAAACGCAAAAGTATTTAGTAAAGGCATGCTTTTCGTTATGGTCATGGATAAAAATTATTATCGGTACACAAATGGGGTGATTAATAAATGCGGGAATATAAAGACAGAAATATTTAATTAATTTCAAAGTATGATTACATCACTGTGGTATTACTTCCCAAATGAATCCAATTCTCTGTATGCCTTATTAATCTAATGATTACCATTTCAAACAACTCCTTGGCGTCATATTGATGTGTGAATACTTTCCACTATCAGTTGCATTCTTTTCTCGGGACCAGGCCTCAACAATTATTATGACGAGAAGACTTCGCCACAGTCTAGTATATACAGTCACGAAGCTTGAGTTGTGAGGTTGCTAGGAACAATAGACTGTGCCGGTACTAATTCGCATTGTCTGTAATGAGACGATAGTAGCGATCCTAGTGGTTAGCAACTATCTATAGATGCATATTTACTACGTATTGAGCTTCGTGACTATATACTAGACTGTGACTTCGCCTTGTTAAATCTAAGTGCGGGGAGTATAACGACAAATTTAATTAAAAGAATTATCAAACATTTATTTCAAAAGAAACGTAAAAAATTATATATTACAGTTATATGAACACTAATAAATATAATATAATTATTAAAGAAATTAGTAATAGTCAGACATGTTTCGGAGATGCTTCTCCATCCTCAGTGATTATTTACCACTAAATAGTCACTGAGGATGGAGAAGCATCTCCGAAACATGTCTGACTATTACTAATTTCTTTAATAATTATATTATATTTATTAGTGTTCATATAACTGTAATATATAATTTTTTACGTTTCTTATCAAATCTATGAACACTGTATAATTGGCCTAGCATGTGTGGTTTATCTTTGAATTTATTTCAAATCCAAACATCCTTAAAATCTCATTCATGCTCACAATAACAATCACGACCAGCATAAATGTTTCACACAATAATACGGATTCGATGAATCCCGTTAATTATTCTTTTAAGGTCTTGATTTCGATCTAGAAATAGAATAAAAGATTGAGTTTAAAAATAAGAACCAATATGCACCTAGAAAGAAAACCCATTTATTAAAGAAAACAATATGGTGCTGCTTGTTTCATGCAGACACGGCATACCAAATAAATCATAGAGACAGAAGTAGAATATTAAAATTTGAATAAATACAAATAATTGTATAATATTATATAAAATGTTTTGTTTTTGTGAATTTTATATATTTATGTGATGATGTAAACTGCCTAATGATTCAGTTATGATGTTTTCCATAATTATGTCAATACTATACATTCTTTATACAATATAAGACCCAAATTACGCAGCATTTCTATCACCAATCGATAGTCCTACACAGTTCCACGGACACCAAACAGAAGACCATGGACAGGGAAATGGAAATCAGCAACTTTTCACGATATTTCTCCGTAAACAAAGGAATTCAATTTTCATAGATCATTCTGTTTTCCTTATAAAAAACATTAGCTTGATTTTCTTTCATATTTTAGTATCTTACTTAGGGTCAAGAATATAGGCTTCATGGGATCATTTCTTAAATGTCACAATGTCAACAAAGAGCGCATTCCGAATCTCAGCGCTGAGCAATCTGATGGCATCACGGTGTTCCGAATTTCAACGATGACGTCACTGATGCTCCACCGGTGTCGCACCGGTTCCATCAGCTTGCAGAGGTGGTGGCAGTCTCCATCAGTCGCCATCAGTGAATCTGATTGGTTCTTGTATAGGGCGGGAATTAGCAGACGAATGACATCGTGCACTGTTGTGTCATGGCGGTGTGTTCTGCTGTATTGTTTGTAATGAGCACAACGTAAAAACAATATGTTAATGGCTTACGAACGAACATGTCAGCGGACCAGTTATTACTACCGGTTCAAGAAATAAATTGTTTATGCTCTCTTTTCTTTGAACGAGATGACAGTACAGTACAGTACAGTAATAAATATAATATAATTATTAAAGAAATTAGTAATAGTCAGACATGTTTCGGAGATGCTTCTCCATCCTCAGTGATTATTTACCACTAAATAGTCACTGAGGATGGAGAAGCATCTCCGAAACATGTCTGACTATTACTAATTTCTTTAATAATTATATTATATTTATTAGTGTTCATATAACTGTAATATATAATTTTTTACGTTTCTTATCAAATCTATGAACACTGTATAATTGGCCTAGCATGTGTGGTTTATCTTTGAATTTATTTCAAATCCAAACATCCTTAAAATCTCATTCATGCTCACAATAACAATCACGACCAGCATAAATGTTTCACACAATAATACGGATTCGATGAATCCCGTTAATTATTCTTTTAAGGTCTTGATATCGATCTAGAAATAGAATAAAAGATTGAGTTTAAAAATAAGAACCAATATGCACCTAGAAAGAAAACCCGTTTATTAAAGAAAACAATATGGTGCTGCTTGTTTCATGCAGACACGGCATACCAAATAAATCATAGAGACAGAAGTAGAATATTAAAATTTGAATAAATACAAATAATTGTATAATATTATATAAAATGTTTTGTTTTTGTGAATTTTATATATTTATGTGATGATGTAAACTGCCTAATGATTCAGTTATGATGTTTTCCATAATTATGTCAATACTATACATTCTTTATACAATATAAGACCCAAATTACGCAGCATTTCTATCACCAATCGATAGTCCTACACAGTTCCACGGACACCAAACAGAAGACCATGGACAGGGAAATGGAAATCAGCAACTTTTCACGATATTTCTCCGTAAACAAAGGAATTCAATTTTCATAGATCATTCTGTTTTCCTTATAAAAAACATTAGCTTGATTTTCTTTCATATTTTAGTATCTTACTTAGGGTCAAGAATATAGGCTTCATGGGATCATTTCTTAAATGTCACTATGTCAACAAAGAGCGTATTCCGAATCTCAGCGCTGAGCAATCTGATGGCATCACGGTGTTCCGAATTTCAACGGTGACGTCACTGATGCTCCACCGGTGTCGTACCGGTTCCATCAGCTTGCAGAGGTGGTGGCAGTCTCCATCAGTCGCCATCAGTGAATCTGATTGGTTCTTGTATAGGGCGGGAATTAGGAGACGAATGACATCGTGCACTGTTGTGTCATGGCGGTGTGTTCTGCTGTATTGTTTGTAATGAGCACAACGTAAAAACAATATGTTAATGGCATATGAGCGAACATGTCAACGGACCAGTTATTACTGCCGGTTCAAGAAATAAATTGTTTATGCTCTCTTTTCTTTGAAGAAGATGACAGTACGGAAATTTCGCAAAATCTTGCTAGCGTCGCACAGACAACTTGTACAGCCTTCATGATAGCCATTGAACCTTCCAGCAGTTTTGTTCCTATTTCGCTGCAGCGTGACGTCATTGTTGTCCACCGGTCCGGTGAGATTCGAAATACACTGAAAATGATTGGTACCTATTTGATCAATCGTATGAACTTCTTCAAAAAATCCATTTAGCCGTTCTGCGATAACATATTGGTAAATGTATGCTTTAATTTATGACGTCTTTAAATAATGACCAAAGAATTGAATGGGCAGGACCCGAGTACAAGACTTGGTGTTTCTCCTTTGCTCACCTTCTGCAAAGGGACGTTCCATTTCTTTCACTGACTTTACCAAGAACTCCATGCAAATTGGCGTAGTTTACAATGAGTTTTAACACAGCTCTCCATTCTAAAGAAGTAAAATGAATATTTTTATCACGAAGTTATTAGCAATTGTATAGCCTAGTCTTTAAAATGCGTTAATCCAACCCCTTGTCATGACAGAGATGACCATTTGTCGAAACATTGTAGGCCTGGATGATGTCTGCTAGACTTGTTTTCCAGATTTATTTATAAAGTTTTTGCATATGCCTAATGGCTTTGAATGCTCTAAAAAATTCTAAATGAAGAAAAAATGTGAAATTCATACATTTATGCCATAGCACTATATATTCGAAAAATACTATTTCCGCCTTTTAAATTTCAAATTACAGTTTCTGTAAACATAACCTATCACTTGAAAGTCAGTAAGTTTGTTGAAATATACGAAGATTGCTGCGGCAATTTGTTCAATATTTTCTGGAGTTTAAAAACTTAAAATGCTTACAAAATTTTCTACAAAAACAAACTATTGAATTTTAACTCAGGGGTCTTAAGATGTTATTAGTTTTCAATTAACATTTAAAATATTCAATGATTGTTGAGGGAGTATCGTTTGATTTTGGCTAGATTTGCAGTAATGATCCGGTAGTTTTGGAAGAATACAATAATCGGGTATTCTACGGTATAAATGGTCGTAGAATTGGTAGTATTGGTCAAAAAAGAAACTTCAATGCATGTATGAGAAGCGAAATACTTTGTTTTTAATTAAGGGTTACAGAATCATAAAATAACCAACGAAATACCTTATCGGTACATTCAAATAGAGCCGTTAGCCGGTTATGAGTGTTACAATACGTGTGAATGGTAACTTGAATGTAAGAATAACATATCAAATAGGTATTTAGCTAGAAGTTTCAAACGTGTGGAAATAATTTGTGTTACTTCTCTTAAATAATTACATAACTTTTTTCTACGTTAATGTTGCAAGTTATCTGAGTGTACATTAAGAGTTTCTATAGGAAAAAGCACTTTACAGCATAAATTCTACGAATTAATCTTCAATTTCATTTAATTAGAAATTAGATATCAATGTTAAATATTTAAATTGTTAGTAATTACAATATACTTCGGGTCACCACAAAAGTGCTTGATTATGTAGTTTTCATTGTTGGAGTGGGTTTTATTTTATTTTCAATCTCAACTATATACAGGGTGGGGCATGGGAACCAAGTGTTTTTTAAATGGCTTGTACTCGGTCATTATGAAAGGGAGAGACGTGCGGCATGTGACAGTCCACATTCCGTGGCTCATAGCATTTCACCTGCAGTCGGCATCATGGAGCAGTGGACGCATGTTTGCGTATGATTGTTTTGTTAGAAATGGCGAGTCGGTGACCTCGATACGGCGTGAGTTTTGCTACAGATTCAATATTAATCGCAATGATTCTGTTCCCGTGCGTGACACAATCTTATGTTGGGTTAAAAAATCTTAAAAAAAAAAAAAGGCGCAATACTGAAGAATAAATCGCCCGGCCCCAACACAGAGTGCGTACTGCAGAAAATTTTGTCCGATAAGCGATACTGCGCAGCCCAGGCCGGTCAGCAATCGTACGGTAAGACGGATTTCGCAAGGCGATTTACATTTACACCCATACAAGATGGGTGGTTTCAGCAAGATAGGGCCACGGCGCATATCTCCAGAGCGTCAATGGCAGTTCTTTGCCTCCTGTTTTCCAATCGTCTCATTTCGAGATTTGGTGATGTTCCATGGCTCCCTCGGTCCCCTGACCTGTCCACGTGATTTTTTTCTATGTGAGTACCTAAAGGCACGTGTTTACGAGGATAAGCCCCGAATATTAGATGAATTAAAGGACACAGTACGTCAACACATCACTCAAATCAACAGAGATCCCCTGGAAAGAATAGAGGTGAATTTTCGTCAGCGCCTTAAACAATGCGTCAACACAGACGGACATCACATGCCAGATGTAATTTTCCGCTCAAAATTGAAATGGTATGTTCTCACAAACGTTGTTCTACGAATAAAATGTGTTGAAAACAAAAACTAACTGTTTTATGATTATTTTAAAAACACTTGATTCCTATGCCCCACTCTGTATATAATTTTACTTAATGTTCACATTAACTTTATTATAATTTTGAGAGTTGATTTACTTACATTACTGAAGTAGTAACTTAAGTGTTCAGTTACTACTACATTATGGTAATCGATACGCAATATTTTCATTTGGCTTCCTTCTTGTTGATGATTTTTGTATGGCACAGTTCTCATACTTCAGAACCTACGACACATTCTGAGAACCTTTACTTGAACCTTGAGGTACTCCCACCTACAAAAATCCTTTATATATATATATACTCACTTAGCTTCTAGATCTTAAGAGTGAAAGTATTAAATAGTTTCTTTAAGGACAAATTTCCACTCTCAGGACGAGAATCGAACCAGGGATCTCATGATTTGTAGCCACGAATACTGATCCCGCTACACCACGAAGCCGTATGTTAGAGAATCTGCTTATTAAATAGGCCTAGTCATGTTTAATAGCCGCGATCTCGCTCCCTTTGACATTTTTTATTCCCGTCACTAAAGTCAAAAGGCATTTGATTTGAGAACTCTGAAGCAATGCTCAAGATATGTCAGATGATTCTCAAGGATCAGACAAAGAATGGTCTGTATAATGTGTTCGAAGACTGAATTAAACGATGTAACAAGTGCATTCAAGTAAAAGAGGACTGCTTTCAAAAAGATCACGTGAACATTGTAGTAAAATAATAAACATCAATGAAAAAAAAAAAGTCTCAGTCTTTCTTGATCAGCCCTCTTACGTACGTACGTACGTACGTACGTACGTACATACATACATACATACATACATACATACATACATACATACATACATACATACATACATACATACATACATATCGCACAATGAGGTACATCCAGACGCAGAATTCATCTTCAATCTCCTCCACTCAGTTCCCAGTCACGCGGAGCATGATAACAAATAAATAGGTTAGGTGAAGTAGCAGGAACGAGTAGAATGTCAACAAGGCACTGCGCCTGCGCAAGCTCGCGCCTCACAATGAATCATGTGGCGCGGCGAGATCCATCATTGTCTGTCACTTGTTATTGCGAGATAACGAGAACATGAACAGCGCCAATTTCAGGCCGGAAGCTCGAGAGGGCGCGGAGCAAACAAGGCGCCGCACGCACGCACTCCTCCGTTCCAGCCAACTTGTTAGCCGGTAATTAATTGAAACTAAACAGCGCCGGCCGAGTTTTGAAACCCAGCTCCGGGCTGTCCACATGCTAAACAGTGGACATTCTTGTTTCCTGCTTCAGTCTGTCACTTCTCATCAACTGCGCCAGTTGAACATTGTCCGCTAGATAGGGTTATCATGCTTTTTATTATGACTATCATTTATCTAGTTATATATTCGGAATAACTGATGTACCAATCTGTTTACTCATTCATCTGGTATAAATTAATTGTATATAGAGGGTGTTTCAAAAATACGGAGCATAATTTCAGGTATGTATTTCCCACATGTAGACAATCAAAATAGTTCATTACAACATGTGTCCGGAAATGCTTCATTTCAGAGTTATGGCCTTCACAACATTGAAATTCACCGGAACGTTTTTTTTTTCTTTCCCCAGGTCGTTGTCATTACAGAAGATGTTCAAAATGTCCACCTCCTGCTTGAATACCGACCTCACATCGATGTCTCATTGACCTGCGAACACGATCCCAAACTCCAGGAGTATTGCGTATGTCCTCAGAACATGCCACAATTCGATTCCGAAGGGATTCCAAATCACGCACCGGAGACGAATAAACCAATGATTTTAAATGGCCCCACAAGTAGAAATCGAGAGGGTTCAGATCAGGTGAGCGTGGAGGCCAAGCAATTGGGCCACCTCTACCTATCCATCGATCAGGAAACCTTCCTTCGATCCAAGTACCGGCGAGCCGTACGACTGAAGTGTGCAGGAGCGCCATCATGCAAGAAGTGAATGTGTTGACGATTGATCAGTGGAGTGTCTTCTAAAACATGAGGTATGGTGTTTTCCAGGAAGTTTGTGTACGCCTGCCCAGTAAGTCTGTTTACAAGTACATGGGGTCCAACTAATCGATCACCAATGATACCGGCCCACATGTCAGAGTGCCCTCTTAACCCATTAACGCCCAGTGGTCTATTTATAGACCCTTGCACACTCGACTACATTAGATTTTTTTATTGGCGCCCCATTGATTCAATATTAATGATCATCATAAATATATCATGTAAAATGTTAACTAAACTTGCCAACATTTTATCCTCCTTCAAAAATAAGAATTCATTAAAGTATCTTAGTTCGAATTAGTTAGGTATAAAATGATGTCGCACTGTGTAAAGAATATAATTAATTTTCCGCATTATAATGCCTCGATATTGTTATTGATTTGTGATTTAGTAGTGTCAAGGTTACTACTATTGCATCGCACAAGAAAAACACAGATTTATGTAAAATGATTGGAGCAATATGAACTGAAACGGCTGCGGTCTATAAATAGACCGCTGGGCACTTATGATATCACGTGAAAATAACAGTGGAGAAAGGTGTGTCATTGCACTCTGTACCGTAACGGTTGATATTAGCAAGTGACTGTCGGCAGTAGTACTGTGCTACTGCAAGTAGATTAGCATCTGAAAGATGATTAGCACCTATTCGATCCCCAGAACGTGTTATTGTATGCCCTAAATTGGAAATAAATGTGATACGGTGTACGTCTGCAGTGTATACATAATGGATATATTCCTTTTTATTTCTAAGTACAGTGGTCTATAAAATATGCAATAATACTTCTCGACAAATAAAGAAAACCATGCATCCTATTTTCACCAACATATTAGAACAGTAACAGGAAAAAATTCAATATTGTAATGGTACGATATATTGCTGTCCCTTGCTGTGGCGTCGTGGTCTAAGGCATCCTGTCTAGGACTCGCGTTACGGAATGCACGCTGGTTCGAGTCCTCATGGGGGAAGAAATTTTGTCATGAAATTTCGGCCAGTGTATGGGACCGGTGCCCACCCAGCATCGTGATGCACTTAGGGAGCTACGATAGGTAGCGAAAATCTGGTTTCGTAAACCAGCTATAACGGCTGGGAGGATCATCGTGCTAACGACACGATACTTCCATTCTGATTGGATGATCGTCCACCTCTGCTTCGGCATGTGGACGTGAGGTCAGCAGCCGGATAGTCGGTCTTGGCCCTTCATGGGCTGTAGCGCCAAGGATTTACTTTTTTACGATATATTGCTTCATTCTCTTTCGTAATATTATGTCAGATGGTATCACTTTTGACTAATTTCTTCTGTGGCCGACATCACATTGAGGTTTTCTTCCTTGTGTAAAAAAATCTCTGGTAGGGACACAGCTGAAATGACGTCAGTAACAGGCGCGACTTAGTCTTAGGCAGCAGAGTTGTGCTGAATGTGCTCGGTTGCATTGTACATCCTCATGCTCGCGACACATAATTTGATAATTTTTTTTAGATATAGAGACCTTTTGCTCCACCTTCAGGATCTTGGTTTCCGGGTTACAGAAACTGTGAGAGAAAACAGAACGGATGCCTTTACTCTTCAGGATACGAAATTACTGCAGAATGCAGTACGAGAGTCCTACGATTATACATTTGACACTAATAGTGAAATTCTGTTTGTGAAGTGGGATGACAACAGATGTGTACCTGTAGGATCAAACTGTGATGCAGGGGCTTCTGCAAGCAGGTGGGACAGAAATGTAAGACAGAATATAAGTGTGCAGCAACCACAGGTCGTATTTTTAGTAGGTTATTTTATGACGCTTTATCATCTTAGGTTATTTAGCGTCTGTATGAGATGAAGATAATAATACCAGTGAAATGAGTCCGGGGTCCAGCACCGGAAGTTACCCAGCATTTGCTTATATTGGATTGAGAGAAAACTCCGGAAAAATCTCAACCAGGTAACTTGCCCCGACCGGAATCGAACCCGGGCCACCTGGTTTCGTGGCCATATGCGCTAACCGTTACTTCTCAGGTCATAAAGAAATACGGTAAGTACATGGGTGGAGTGGACCATCATGATTGGTTAGCAGGGAAATATGCCACTTCAATCCATGGAAAAAAGTGGTACTGAGATCTCTTTGTCAGAATGCTGGATATGGCTATAGTAAATGGTTGGATTGTCTACAGAGAAATACATGGACGAGACTCCCTGGACCTATTTGACTTCCGACGATGCTTGGGTGTTCACTATCTCTAGATGTTTTCGAACTGCAAGAGAATGGAGCGCCCTATTTCATCACCTCGAGGAGTGAAATTTGGTATGAGGATAAATAGTAGAGGTCATTTCATGGCAAAACGACCCTCTCAGAAACACTGCCGGATAGAATGGTGTAAATGCAGACCAGTAACATTCCGCAAGAAGTGTGATGAAACTCTCTGTCAAAGATGCTTTGAGCCTTACCACACTCGGTAAAGACAGATATTACTAAATAAATGTGTTTCATTATAGCTGCAGCATTGTATTGTTGCATTAAATACTAAAACTCTCATAAATAAATTTATTTATATTGGTGTAAATGTTTCTCGTTATACTACATTAAATACACAAAAAATATATTTACTTTATTGCAAATGAATACGCGGATACACCGTCGTAAAATAACCTACTAAAATAAAAATACGCAGATATCATAAGTGCCCAGCGGTCTATTTATAGACCGGGTGATTTTCAGCTACTTGGTGCACGGAAAAATAAACAAAACATATTCTTGGCATCTTATGGATTAAATTTATGAAATAGTTATATTTTCGTTTTTTTTAAATAAAAATAATTTGGGCGTTAATGGGTTAATGTCTCCTTTGACGGCATCGACCTGCGGAAAGAAAAACGTTCCGGTGAATTTCAATGTTGTGAAGGCCATAACTCGAAAATAAAGCATTTCCGGACACATGTTGTAATGAACTATTTTGATTGTCTACATGTGGGAAATACCTGAAATTATGCCTCGTATTTTTGAAACACCCTGTATAACCTACTGTAGATCGGATTTAATTACGTATTTCGTGATTAATTTACTGATCAATCTGACTGCGATTTTTCCGTGGTTTTCCACAGTTACTTAGGCACATGCTGGATTGGAATTTTCATTGCCACGGTCCATTTTCCTTCCCTTCTCGTGTAGAAAAAGAATTTACATTTCATATCACTTATCTTTTTAATCTCATTCCACAGAATTATTCAGGTCAAGACACATGTCTTTGTCCGCTTACGGGAGAGGGCATTTTCTCCGCAACCGTTCCAGGGTTCCAAGCCCTCCGCAATATCTGTGCCAGGATTCAAGTGTCAATATTTTCAGAGTTGCATTAATTTGAAGTTGTTTGTAAAATACCATTCTTATTTACTTTTAAAGTAAAAGAATATTACAGATAAAGAATGAAATATTCAGGAGTATCATTTCTTTAATTAGCTAGTATTCTGACGATAAAATATGTTGTGAATTCCATAATTCCTTCGTAAAGAATTTTTGTTTTCGATTTTAACTACAAAATTACATTTTTCTTACGCATTTATCACAATAATTGTTGCAAATCACGCCACTCTTGTAGAATATTCTTCAAGATTGTACATTAGGATCCATAATTAACTTGTAAAGATTCAAGTTCCTAAAGTCGTATGATTTGTAACAATTTTTATAAGTGCATAAGAATAATGTAATTTTTAGTTAATAATTGAAAAATAAGATCTGTAAAAAAGCAATTAACAACACATTTTTTTTAGCTTCAGAACACTAGCCAATTAAAAAAATGATAAGTACTTCTGAATAGTTCATTCTCTATTTGTAATATTCTTTTACCCTTGAAATTGAAGAAAAAAGGTAACTCATTTTCAACTTCAATTTAATATAACTCTGAAAATATTGTGATTAGACACATGTTTATATGACATTTTTGCTCAGAATGTCTTCGAAATAAGCTCCGTAAGTGACGGTAAATCCTCGTAATCACCCTGTGTGTAGTACAAAAGCGCAAGAAATTGAATCGTGAGGTACAGAAACACTACAAGCCCATTTGTGCAAGTTTTTCAGAAGGCACAAAAAAAGTGATTATCTTCAACACCGTTTGATATTTTGAAGTCACTATTTTTTATTAAAGCATAATAATAAGATCTAGTGTTTGACATACATGAACTTGAATGTTTTTCTTAAGTATTTTTTGGAAAACATCTGAATTGCCTGGACATGTGTGGTTTCTATAATTCACGACTAGGAATAATTATTTTATTTCTTTAAAACAATTTTTAGGTGAAGAAGACGGAAAAGGATAATTGTTTTATTTTGAGCCAAGAAGTTGAAGAAAGTCCAAAACATAAAACAGTAAAAATTGTGAGAAAAATAAATTATGGTTTATTCAACGACGCTCGCAACTGCCGAGGTTATGTCAGCGTCGCCGGTGTGCCTGAATTTTGTCCCGCAGTAGTTATTTTACATGCCAGCAAATCTACTAACATGAGCCTCTCGCATTTAAGCATACTTTAATGCCATCGACCTGGGCCGGGATCGAATCCGCAACATCGAGCACAAAAGGCCAGCGCTATACAAACCGCGCTACCGAGGCCGACAAACCTGTGAGAATAATAATAATAATAATAATAATAATAATAATAATAATAATAATAATAATAATGATGATTTATTTAACCTGGCAGAGTTAAGGCCATACGGCCTTCTCTAACACTCAACCAGGAATAGGCCTATATCTAATTCTTAAAATATTTTAAACCTATAAAAACAAAGAAAAGTAAAGTGAATTTTCAATTTAGATTCTCAAAAATTCCACATGCCCAGATTTTATGATGTTCAAGGAATTTCCTGTAATTCACTGTAACTTACTGCCACAGTAAAATGTACACTGTGCACTAGAACTGTGAAATTTCTGCACCACTTGGAAGGCCTTTGTATGAATATTACAACCATGTCAAAAACTGAATTTGAGAAAATTTGTGTCTTGTGCGGATTTCATTCAATTCTGCTGCACTCAGTCAAATATTCCCGATGTCTGTTGTACGAGAAGAAAAACAGTTATAATTCTGAAAACTAATTCCCGATTATTTTTCACTGTTGTTTCGTAAATTACGGATTTGATGTGTCCCCGAAGGAAAAAGTCCAGGGGAGTGAGGTGTGGTGATCGCGGTGGCCAAGGAATGAGACTTCCTCGTCCAATCCAACGTTAAGAGAATTTGATATCCAAATGACGGCGGAAGTGAGCAGGTGCCCTGTCGTGTTGCAGCGACATCCTCTGACGGACAACACTAAGTAGTTGCTAACAGATCTGGCAGCTCAAGTAAACAATGTAGTTACCATGGAAACATAACAGGCAATTGTATGTTGTTTTAAAAGCTAGTGACACCAAACGTCTGTACTCGAACTTTGGAAGCTAGCAGACTTGAATACTTTTCGCACACATCCCTACAATTTAGCGTTTAATTAACACCTTAAGATCGCATCTCCGACCATTGGTCCCGTATCTCAATATACTTATGTTGGACTAATCTTCTGTCATATATATATATATATATATATATATATATATATATATATATATAATTTTGGTCCTGTTAATCTGGGAAACTTGGCGTAATAATAATTCGTTTTCAATTTTTGTTCCTCGTAAAGGCCTACTTTCGGTCAATCTAGAGCATCCAACAGCCACTGAATGAATATTGCACACTTTTATCACTGCCAGTGTGGTGATATAAACTAATTTTCAATACTTTTATCACAACCACAACACTTTTCAAATCTTATTGTACCATATATAGAATTATTACTACATTAACACAATTAGTACATCACGAAACATGTAAAATGTAATTATTATTAAAGTCGCCATATTCTTCTTAGAATTAGTACGATAACTTCCACTAGATAGCAACCGACACGATTGGCAGAGCCGGAAATACTTGAAAACGAAATGATACTGAGTGTGAGGAATGTTACTACAGGTGTGTAGTATTATGTGACAGGTTAGGTTAGGTTTGATTAAGGGGACACTCAACTATATTTTGGAACTTTTTTCCTATTTGACCAATCTTTTTCAAATTTGGAGAAAAAAGTTTAATATACACATGGAAAGTAACATGCAAAATCTCAGCTCATTAGATCCAATACTTTTCAAAATAAAAAATATTTCAATTTTTAATCAATCATTAATTGAAATATCACTTTTTAATTATCATTTTTTATTTTATGGCTTTGTGCATTTGACTGTGACTTCTCAATGAATAGGGGAAGAATTCTGCATATTGATTTAGTTCTGTCACGTAAATTAGTGTAGAAATTTAATTTTTCATTTCTATGACACTTTTTCTCCAATTTTTAAGTTGAGTGTCCCCTTAAGTGTGTAGTATTATGAGAGAGGTTAGGTTAGGTTTGATTAGGTGTGTAGTATTATTACTATGTTGGCGACGCTGAAACTCATTGTTACGTTAAAGAAATATGGCGGTATTCTTCGTTCACGCACGACAATTTTTGTATATAAATAAGGTACATATTTAGGGCGGGTTGGGTGGGCTAACAACTCTCCCAGTGATCACATCAATTTCTACTAATCAATACTATATATCCAAGACTTTTCAAGGTATTTTATCAAGTGGCTGGGACATAAGAAAGATTCACCCTACTTTCTAAATACTCATCGTTATAACATAAACGAAGCTAAATAAATAAATAAATAAATATGTAAGTCAGGCGTTGGCTGGAATCTATAATTGAATTAGGAAGCTGGGCTGTCTTGCAGGCTGTATCAGGTAGCGCCTAGCGCCGTGTCGCACGCGAGCGGAGCGCCCTATCCAAATACACTTCCCGCGCCGAGAACTGTAATTAAATCCAAATAACACCACGTCACTCACCAGCATGGGCCGGCAACAGAGGGCGCTGCAAACCCACGATATCGAACGAACGGGGAGAGCAGTAGCCCTAATCAGAAAAGTGATTGCTTGTTTAGTGTCAGCGTAGAAGCCATTCAGAGACGACGGCACGGCGATAACGAAGCCGTGGTGTAATGAAAATGACAAACCGAGCAGAGATAATCCAAGACAACATGGCGCAGCGTCTCTCTGGCCGCTATAAATCTCACACGTGTTTATACATCCGAATGTATGAATGAATGAATGAATGAATGTATGTATGTATGTATGTATGTATGTATGTATGTATGTATGTATGTATGTATGTATGTATGTATGTATGTATGTATGTATAATAATAATAATAATAATAATAATAATAATAATAATAATAATAATAATAATAATAATAATGATTTATTTAACATGGCAGAGTTAAGGCCATACGGCCTTCTCTTACACTCAACCAGGAGTAAAAACTGCGTTACAAAAACACTACAAATTTAAAAAGTACACTACAATTTTACACACAAAACGGAACATGATAATAATAATAATAATAAAATGTAAACAACAAGTAAGAAGAAATCAGACATAATATATAACATAGAGAAAGAAAGAAAAAAGCATAATAAAATGTGAACAGCAGGTCAAAAATACATGAGGCATACAAAGTATAAAAAATAAGACAATTATTGATAATAATAATAATAATAATAATAATAATAATAATAATAATAATAATAATAATAATAATAATAATAATGAGAGTTAAGGCCATACGGCCTTCTCTTACACTCAACCAGGAGTAAAAACTGCGTTACAAAAACACTACAAATTTACAAAGTACACTACAATTTTACACACAAAACGGAACATAATAATAATAATAATAATAATAATAATAATAATAATAATACTAAAATGTAAACAACAAGTAAGAAGAAATCAGACATAATATATAACATAGAGAAAGAAAGAAAAAAGCATAATAAAATGTGAACAGCAGATCAAAAATACATGAGGCATACAAAGTATAAAAAAATAAGACAATTATGGATAATAATAATAATAATAATAATAATAATTATTATTATAAATAAGAATAGTAATAATAATAATGATAATAACAACAATAATAATAATAATAATAATAATAATAATAATAATAATAATGTATGTATGTATAATAATAATAATAATAATTATTATTATTATTATTATTATTATTTATTAAATACTTTACACTTGAGCTACATTAGGCATTGCAGCCCGAAAGAGCAGAAGCTCGTGCTCGGACGCAGTTCAGATCAGTTATGCAAAATATATCACAAAATTAAGAGAGTTCATTGAGCACAATAACATTAATAAGTGGTAAAATAATACAGCATGTAATAATAGGGTCTATATACAAATAGAAAATACAAAAGCACATAAATATTAGAGTATCAATTTTTAACTTAATCAGCTTAAACAATTAAATAATTAATCTGATTTGTTTCTTAAATCTATGTGAGTTAAGTGTTCTTAACTCGGGGTAAGCTCTAATTAATTCATTATATATTTTGGGTCCAAAACTTCTGCTGTGTTTTAATCCGGCAGTTGTGTGGCATTTCGGAATATTTAGAAAGAAACTGTAGTTTTGTCTCGTATGGTATTCGTGAGGATCAAATTTAAATTTATTGAGATTTTTATGGAAGTAAATCAGCAATGTTTGTTTATAAATTTGTTCTAGATTTTATACACCAAATTCCCGAAAAATTAATTTTGTTGGGTAATCAAAAGGTTTATATAGACAAATTTTGATAAGTCTTTTTTGGAGCAAATTTAAAGGATGGAGAGTCGATTTTGCCATTCCTCCCCAACCTAATATACCATACTGAATTACTGATTGAAACAGAGCTAAGTACACAGTACGCAGAACATAAACAGGTAAATAAGAGCGTAGAATGGAAAATTTGTGGATTGTTTTACGCAATCTGTTACACAGGAAGGAGATATGCTTGTCCCATTTTAAATGTTGGTCAATAATAATGCCTAAATATTTAACTTGTGAGGATATACTCAAAGCGTTACATGAGCAAGTAGGTAGCTGACAATCATGTATAGTTATGCTTATATTATTATTTATTTCTAGTTGCTCAAGGCCATGTGATGTTAATGAAAATGGTATTAATTTTGTTTTAGAAGCGTTCAAAGAAAGTAAGTGAGCATCCAGCCATTCTTTAATAATATTAATACCACTGTTAGAATTTTGATAAGTTTCATTCCAACTCGAACCGCTAAATATAACCACAGTATCATCAGCATAAGAATACAGAGTACCAGAATATTTCTCAATGTCAATTTTAAGTAAATCATTGATATATATTAAAAACAAAACAGGACCTAAAATCGTCCCCTGAGGTACACCTATATCAATGTTACGTGATTCACTAAGGTGATCATTTATTTTAGTTTATGTATGTATGTATGTATGTATGTATGTATGTATGTATGTATGTATGTATGTATGTATGTATTTATGAATGTATGTATGTAGCCTATGTATATATGTATGTGTCTATGTATGTATGTATATATGTCTGTATGTATGTATATAAAAATGTTATGTTTTATTTAACGACGCTCGCAACTGCAGAGGTTATATCAGCGTCGCCGGATGTGCCGGAATTTTGTTCCGCAGGAGTTCTTTTACATGCCAGTAAATCTACTGACATGAGCCTGTCACATTTAAGCACACTTAAATGCCATCGACCTGGCCCGGGATCGAACCCGCAACCTTGGGCATAAAAGGCCAGCGCTATACTAACTTGCCAACCAGGTCGACTGTATGTATATATGTGTGTATGTATGTCTGTATGTATGTATGTATGTATGTATGTATGTATGTATGTATGTATGTATGTATGTATGTATGCTTTGCTAATACGGAGATGAATTCACTTTACTTACTTTTATGTTTTAATATGTACTATGTTTGGTAACTGTTTGATGCATTTAATAGTTTTTAATGTACGTTTTTAAACTGGCAAATTGAATTAAAAAAATCTCTAGTTCGGTTACTACCAAATCTTTTTGTGGCATAGAGTAAAGAGGGGTAATTTGAGTAATTTTAATAATCTTAACATTTTTTCTTGGAATATATGCACATTACCGCTAATATTAATATGAACTGTAGTACTTACATGTTTAAGGCAGCAATAGAAATTTTATAAAATGAAAATAACTGTAACTGAGTTATAATTGAAGGGTTCAGAGCCATAGTGGGCCAAGCGCCATATATTAAAAACGTAGGAAACAAAGATTACAACTAAGTGAGAACCATAAGTAAATTAAACATATAGCAATGAATATAAAGTACGCACATTAAAATTAAATGATACGTCAATCTACATTATTAATGAATGGCGCTTGGCCCACTATGGCTCTGAACCCTTCAATTGAGCTATCCGATTTAACCGAAAACTTGTACATGATTAAAAAAAGTGGAGTAATTTGGATATATTGTTGGGCAATATGAATAATAATACGAACTAAAATTAGAAAATGCTATTTTCTAAATCAGTTTTACTCAAATACTGGATAATTACCTTCAAGTGTGCATGTATACTTACACATATTGATATATGTGTACACAAATGTAGATGTAGGCTAGGTATGAACGCATGTTCCTGTGGACACGGAATAAGTAAAAAAGACATCCCCATTACATGCTATGAAGCTCCACCGGATAGCGGAAGGTTAAGGCTTCCACCTGTATTACAGACAACCGGCATTAATGACAGTAGGGATGTCAGTTCTACATGCTCTCCAGGGAAATACTCGTATCTCTGGTACTCATTTCTGTTAAAGGCTGAGTGAAACTCAGGGCCATAGTGAGGCCGAAAGGATTAGAACAATGGAAAAATCGATGACCCTATCAGGAATCGAACTCGCAACCTTCTGGCTAGTAGAGTAATGCCTTAACCGTGACGCAACCGCGCCCCAGTATATAAGAATGGACGCACTTAATTATTATAATAATAGAATTCAGATATTTACGTTTGATTACAATGATTAATAGGCTAGTGTTGACGATTTTTAATATGGGTTGTAACACATGGGTACATAAGTTAAATAATAATAATAATAATAATAATAATAATAATAATAATAATAATAATAATAATAATAATAATAATAACTTAATAATAATAATAATAAGTAACATATATGAAACAACGAGTCAAAGTCAGGATAGATGAAGAAATGTCAGAAGAAAGTGAAAACGGGAGAGGAGTACGTCAAAGATGTCCTTTATCACCTATCTTCTTCAACATCTACTTGGAGGATTTAGTGAAGAACTGTTTTCAGAACATGGGAGGAGTGATAGTAGGAGGAAGAAAAATAATGTGTGTAAGATTTGTTGATGATATGGCGTTTTTAGCAGAAGAGGAGATGATACTAAGGGTTATGCTACTGGAACTAAATGACAGCTGTGAGGAGTATGGAATGAAGATAAATGCCAACAAGACGAAGACCATGGTCATGGGAAGAAAAGTAAAGAAGATAAACTTGCTAATTCTAAATGAGGCAGTAGAGTAAGTGGACAGCTTCAAATACTTGGGGTGTACTATAAGCAGTAACATGAGCTGCTGCCAAGAAGTCAAAAGGAGAATAGCAATGGCAAAGGAAGCCTTTAATAGAAAAAGGAGAATATTCTGCGGACCTCTGGAGAAAGAACTAAGGAAGAGACTAGTGAAGTGCTTTGTGTGGATTGTAGCATTGTATGGGGCAGGAGCATGGACATTACGACGAATTGAAGAGAAGCGAATAGAAGCATTTGAAATGTGGATATGGCGAAGGATGGAGCGTGTGAAATGGACAGACAGAATAAGAAACGAAGTTGTGTTGGAAAGAGTGGATAAAGAAAAAAATGATGCTGAAACTTATCAGAAAGAAGCAAAGGAATTGGCTGGGTTACTGGCTGAGAAGAAACTACCTACTGAAGGAAGGAATGGTGAAGGGGAGAAGAGTTCGGGGCAGAAGAAGATATCAGATGATAGACGACATTAAGATATATGGATCATGTATGCGGAGACAAAGAGGAAGGCAGAAAATAGAAAAGACTGGAAAATTCTGGGTTTGCAGTGAAAGACCTGCCCTTGGGCAGAACACTATGAATGAATATAATAATAATAATAATAATAATAATAATAATAATAATAATAATAATAATAATAATAATAATAAATGGTATTTATATCAACGTTCCATTTTTACGATCTTACAAACAAAATCTTATTACGCCTATCTCCGGCCCTTGATATAAATTCTGCACATATTTCCCATTAGGCCTGCTACTTCTGCTACACCGTCTCTCTTAAGCCCGTGAAACATTTTAGAAATCCTTCATAAATAAATAAACTAAGTGACGAATGATATTAATTCTTACGCCGAATGAGAGAGAAAGAAATTTTCCAACTTTTTAAGAGAAAATTTCGCTCTCATAGCTAGTTGCCGTAGTTTGCCGAAAGTAGCAAATATTACGTTCAGCAAATATGAGCAGTTATTTTATTTCTTGCAATTTCTACTCAAGAGCCTCGTTCATTATGACTGTACAGCAATGATTTCGACCAGAATTTCAGAAGGCAGCATCTGTTTTCAACAATATCAAGAAATAGCATGAGAAATTCCAGTTTTACATGAACATGTTGGAAAACTGGCTGATGACACAACTGAATGAGAACAGTGGTAATGATTACACCTTTCAACAATGCGGGTGCCTGGCTCACTACCACAAACACGTGCGAGAGTATCTCAATCAAAATTTTCCATAAAGGATAGGATGCACAGAACGAGAAGATGAAGCGTTAATTCCGTGGCCACCCCGGTCTCCGGATTTAACCCGTGATATTTTCTTCTTGGGGTTTGTGAAAGATACTGTCTTCCTCCGTCTCCTCCTTACTATTCTTCAATTATATCACAACTGTTGTGGTTCTGGTCGACTGTGCTATGTTGACAGGCACGTGAGATTATTATGGATTATCAGTTATCACACAGATTTCTGCCGTATTAGCAGAGTGGAAAGATTGAGCATCTGTACAATATGTAAAAGAAACTTTATGAGTTTATCTCTATTTCAGCAAGTATAATAAAATTTTCTATCCGTTGCATAGTTTATTTGTGGTGAAATTCTAAAACGGTTCACGGATTTATGAAAGATTCTACATTCTACGATGAAAGAGTAATGGAACGGAGAAAAATTCTCTCCGGCACCGGGATTTGAACCCGGGTTTTCAGCTCTACGTGCTGATGCTTTATCCACTAAGCCACACCGGATATCACCCCGGCGTCGGACAGAATCGTCTCAGTTAATTTCCAACTCTTGGGTTCCCTCTAGTGGCCGCCCTCTGCACTACGTCATAGATGTCTATGAACGTAGGACCGAAGTCCACACATGTGCTGAGCTGAGGTGATGACGCAGAATATCTGCATGGAAATATCATATGTACTTCGGTACATTAAAATAATGTATATTCTACATTCTGTTCTTGAGAATAATACAGTCTGATCCATTTGGGTATGGATAATATTAATTTATTATTATAAAGCTATTTTGATAGTAGGAAAAATTTCTTGCTGGTTATATTATGATTAAAAGAAGGGGTTTCCATATATTGACAATCAACAATGCATAATCTGAAAGGACAAATGAAAATCGTACATGATTAAAATGACTTTCACAAATCAACAGCGGGCACAATGTGTTCTCTGGTATACTAAATTTGAGAGTGTTAAAAGAGTTCAAAGGAAATTTCGACGTGAATATGGTGTGCGTAATGTACCTAAATATGATTCCATAATGTTATGGTATCGAACATTTATTCTGTGTTTAAAAAAAAAAAAAAAAAACATGCAGGAGGTCGCAGGCGAAACCCAGTACGAGAAGCAGCTATCACTTGGCTTCGTCCCCAAACTCCCCAGATCTAACCCCTCCTGACTTCTTCGTGTGGGGTTTTGTTAAAGACATTTTCTATACACAGAAACCTAGGAACATTGTTGATCTGAGAGTAAAAATTACTCAAGCTTTTCAACAAATCACCCCTCTTACATTACAACGGACATGGGCTGATTGCATCACCGTTATGAGTTGTATGGGTGTGTGCAATAGAGGTCATGTTGAGCTCTGAGGAATCTCCCATCTTTCCGTAGGCCCACTGTATGCACACAGTTTCAACAAATAAAGTTCAGTAGTAAATGTTTTACGGTGTTTTCATTTTATCCATATCCAAACGGATCACCCTGTACTATTTTTTGAACACAGTATTAGATAATTATCTTTATCGATTTGAGAAATCCGGACTCAACGAAATATAGCATACTACACGAAAAAAAAAATGAAGAGACTATACATACAGAAGAAAAAGCTGTGTTTTTCAAAGAAGCTACAACATGACAGACAAGAAACAAGGCTAATTCAAATATGAAAATTCACGATACGACTTGGCAAACATGTTTAGGTTGAACTTAATTTCAGAAAACAGAAAAGACCAATTGGGTTAATCTTAAAATTAATCACTATTTTCACTCTTAAATTTGTCATATTACTTAAGTTCTCAGTACAATATATAAAAGAAGATTTATGGGATTACACTGGGATGGTGGCCATTTCTCACAACTCAGAATCAAACGCGTGTATGAGAAATGAACTTGTGTAATTGCACATACATCACTTGAAGACTTTTAATCGTCTCTGTGTTTACATACTGAGCAATTTATGGTAGTTTTATGTGACTGTGTGTGACAGCACGGCTGAGACGTCATTGTAATTCACGTCGGAAGGCCATCTCACGTGTCAACCGTGTGCTGCTATGATTAATCTTTTGTCTGTGTTTACAGTAACGGTATAACACAAACTACTCCAGCAGGTGAGGAAGAAACTTCACCCAGTGTGATTGACTGATTACTATCGCATCTGATAACTAGGGCGTTGGTATCTACTGTAGGGATCCCAGGTTGTTAGGCCTACTTGTACAATGGAAATTTACTTACTTACTTTCTTACTTGCTTATCGCTTTTAGAGAACCTGGAGGTTCACTGCCGCCCTCACATAAGCCCGCCATCGATTCCTATCCTTAGCAAGATTAATCCAGAGTCTATCATCATATCCCACCTCCCTCAAATCCATTTTAATATTATCCTCCCAACTGCATCTCGGCCTTCCCAACGGTCTTTTTCTCTCCGGCCTCCCAACTAACACTCTATATGCATTTCTGGATTCGTCCATACGTGCTACATGCCCTGCCCATCTCAAACGTCTGGATTTAACATTCCTGCTTAAGTCAGGTGAAGAATAAAATGCGTGCAGTTCTACGTTGTGTAACTTTCTCTATATTTTTCTAAGCATCTTATTCTCAAACACCCTTAACCTCTCTTCCTCTCTCAAAGTGAGGGTCCAAGTTTCACAACCATAACGAACACCCGGTAATATACTCGTAACTGTTTCACAATTTCTAACTTTCAGCTTTTTTAAGAACAGACTGGATGACAAAATCTTCTCAACCAAATAATAACAGGCATTTCCCGTATTTATTATTATTATTATTATTATTATTATTATTATTATTATTATTATTATTATTATTATTTCTCGTATACTCTGTGTTGGTAGTGAAGCTTGGACGATTCGTAATATTGGTACACAAAGATTAACGGCGGCAGAAATGAGATTTATGCGTAGTACAGCGGGATACACGAGAATGGATCACATTAGAAATTTTGACATTATGAAAGAACTGCAGATTGAACCGATTACGGAATACCTACAGAAATACAGACAAAACTGAGATCACATGTCATCAGAATGCCTCGTTCTAGAATTCCACGCCAAATTTTAAATTACCATCCTGTGGGCAAGAGATCCTTGGGCAGACCGTTCAAGCGTTGGCAAGAGACCTTAACGGGCCAGTAGGCCCAATACATGCAAGGATGATGATGATGATGATGATTATTTCTTGTTCAATAGTTTTATTTTATTTTTTTTATTTATTTACCAGAGCTTCCTCAAATTAGAGGCTGCCATTAGACAAACAAAAAAAGAACAAATAGACGATGAAAGATAACAGGGTAAAAAAATGACAAACAAGTAAACAAACAAACAATGGCAGTTCACAGAATAAGTAAAGAAGCAATGAAAGCTAATAAGAAAAAGAGAAATGATAATGGTGCGTCAGTTTTTTCAGTACACTGAATTAGAGTCCATATAGGTGATTCGGTAAGAGTTTGTCTGACTCTCTAATTATGAGCAGGCCAGTTCATTTAGAAAAGATTTGTGCAGTCCTAGGGTCTTACAGAATTGAGAAGAGAAGTTGGGTATCGTTCCTCTTGCTCCAAACATCATTCCCGTGACACCGATATCATGAAGTTGGTATTTATCTTTATAATACGGGATGGTTGGAACGTAGATTGCTCGTTTCTCCTCGTGTACGTCTTCGGGCTGTCCTTTGTACGTTTCAAACCTGATGGTGGGGTCGATGATCATACCCTGAGACAGGGATTCGCTAATGGCGATACCATAGAATTTTAATTTTTACAAACCTGTTATGCCTACCTGCAGTGAAGAGAGGGGAGGTCTATGTTACATATTGATGAACATTTTGCATTTTAAGCGATATTCACAGTATATTAAAATTCATAGAAGTATCGTAGGTCTATATATTTTTCTGTAACTACTATCAAATTATGATAAATAATTCGTGTTTTTAAAGAATTTTAAATAGAGTTCACCGAACCTGAGTAGAGAAGGAGAGAAGAAGGGAAGAAGAGGGAGACCGAGCCATTCTCCTATGTGAAATAAATCTCGTAGTTTTCATTCGGACACAAACCTGCAGTGTGAAGTAATACTTGGCAGCTCTATTTCCTCTAAAATGCTAAAGATATAAAGAGCATGGAAATGATAACTAGTCTTAGCTCAGTGCTTGAAAATTCTGCACTCAATCGCTGTCATCTTCATATTCACGTATGCCGCCGAGATAGAGGCCTTGACGCCTTATAACCTAAGCTACCCTAATCTATATACTAATAGTCTAATAAATCTGTAGCCGAAATTTTTCTGGTAATTTTCGATTTTACAAAAATAATTGGTCCTAACATATATAATTAACCTGATACCGAAAACCCTTTTTTCAGATTTTTGTTTGTATGTCTGTCTGGATGTTTGTTACCTTTTCACTCGATAATGGCTGAACCGATTTTAATGAAAATTGGAATATAAATTAAGTTCGTTGTAACTTAGAATTCAGGCTATACAGCATTCAAAATATTTTATTTAAAAGGGGGGTTATAAGGGGGCTTGAGTTAAATAAATCGAAATATCTCCCTTATTATTAATTTCCATGAAAAATATTACATAACAAAAGTTTCTTTAAAAATGATGTCCGATAAGTTTTATTCTTTACAAAATTTTGATAGGACTGATATTTAATGAGATAAATGAGTTTCAAAATTACAATAACAACGCCATCTAAGGCGGTGTAATGAAATAAAAAACAAATTACTTCGTCTATAAGGGGCCTTGGTCAATAACAATCGAAAGCTATTAAACATAGCCTACAGAGAATATTTCTGTGTTTGTATGAAGTAATATCGGAAGCTACATTAACCGATTTATATAATTAATTATTAATTCACCATTGGAAAGTGTAGTTTCTCTAGATGGACATAATGCTATAATGTTATTACAGTAACTTCTGAGTGAATCGAGGACAGGTAAGATTAAAATAGCTTCTTATGCACAGTAAACTTGATAGGCATTCGTTTCCTGTATTTCCTAAAATAATTTTTATGAGCAAATGAGTGGTCTCTGAATTAAAAATGATCACATTTTTATTTTTTTTATACAATTTAAATAAAGTAACATAATAAAGGATTTATCCTTCTATCAAACACGAATGTTCCCTGGATCAAATGTCCTATTTTAATTATGTAACTACTTTATATTTATTTCTAACGGGTGCAGCGGAGCGCACGGGTACGGCTAGTTAAAATAATAAAATGATAATGAAGACTTCGATCATATAGTGCCTAGTCTACCGGTATTTTCAGTAAACCTTTACGATAACGTTACAAAAGGAAGGCGGGCAGAAAAAAAAAAGACATATTCTTAGACAATTTTGAGTATAGGCCTATGCAAGGCATACCGAAGGTCTGAACTTATATGACATAACCTGTCACTGATTTGTATAATATGCAAGGCATAACAAAAGCTTAACCTAACCTAACTTAACCTTACCTTTCACAGATTCGTATATGCAAGGCATAACAAAAGTCTGAACAAATATAACCTAACTTGTCACAGATTTGTATATGCAAGGCATAGAAAGCTGCGTATCACGATATTAACACATAATATAAAAAATTCGAGTGTACACTAGCGTGAAACTTCCGTTATATATGACTGACGAAAGAGCTGCAAAACAGTTGAAGGTGTAGAAGCGAACTACAAAATGAACTACTTCAGCGCTAGATAAGCCCGTTTCACGTTAGAAATATTCCTAGTTCTTTAATAGGATACAGAGTGATTCACGAGGAATTACCGGTACTTACGGAGCAAAAAATGTTATATAAACATTTGTCCTAATCTCAATATTTTCAGTTACACTAATTTGAAGTTGTATGACTTGAGGCTTTCCCGGCTTTTCATATAGAATAACTCTTCTCGGGTTCTCAGCCAGGTGAGTTGGAGATTAGCTTCCAAGCTTTCGACGGCTAACTCTGCCATCTTCTTCAGGCCCTGAACCCGAGAAGAGTTATTCTAATTCGAAGTTGTTTGTAAAATATCATTTTTCTTTAGTTTTAAGAGTAAAAGAAAATTACAGATAAAGAATGAACTATTCAGGACTATCATTTCTTTAATTAGCTAGTATATTCTGAAGCTTTTTTATTTTTATTTTAGTAGGTTATTTTACGACGCTTTATCAACATCTTAGATTATTTAGCGTCCGAATGAGATGAAGGTGAAATGAGTCCGCGGTCCAACACCGAAAGTTACCCAGCATTTGCTTATATTGGGTTGAGGGAAAACCCCGGGAAAAACCTCAACCAGGTAACTTGCCCCCGACCGGGAATCGAACCCGGGCCACCTGGTTTCTCGGCTAGACGCGCTAACCGTTACTCCACAGGTGTGGACTATTCTGAAGCTAAAAATGTGTTGTGAATTCCACAGTTGCTTCATACATATTTTTTCTTAGATTTTCAACTACAAAATTACATTTTTCTTACGCACTTATCAAAATTGTTACAAATAACGCCAGTCTTGTAAATTATTTAAGACTGTATGCACAATGAATAGGATGAAGAATTAAACTGTAATAGTACATTATGCAACGAGCCTATAATGATAGTAATTAAGACGCGAGTATGTTTATGAAACGAGCGCAAGCGAGTTTCATAATTTTCATACGAACGTCTTAATTACCATTATAGGCAAGTTTCATACGACTTTTTATGCTCGACCATATTTCTAACTTGAAATTATTCATAAATATTCATCCTTCCAACAGAAAAAAAAATCTGTAGATTTCCAGTTCAGCTTGAAGGATCTGATTTAGGCCTATAGAGAAAGGGTTCACAAAGACCACCTTCTTCTCACTACCTATGATTTTTCAAAATGGCGTCGTGCGTTTTGTCTTAATGCTGCCAAAACCTTAGCATTATCCATATTTCCCCGTTATTAAAATTATCCCTCTTTACTCTGTGACATTTTTTCTTCTTGTTTTGGTGTGGATAACTCGATCCCAGAGTTTGTTCCAGCACTTACATTACATTCTGTAGGCTATATAGGCCTAGATCCAAATCTTGTACTTGAGATTGAAAATGGGGAGAAGGCGAAAACAACCTGTTTTCAATAATAATAATTGTCTAACAATTTGTAAATTATTTATTATTAAATAATAGTACATTATGCAACGAGCCTATAATGACAGTAATTAAGACGCGAGTATGTTTATGAAACGAGCGCAAGCGAGTTTCATAACTTTCATACGAGCGTCTTAATTACCATTATAGGCAAGTTTCATACGACTTTTTATGCTCGACCATATTTCTAACTTGAAATTATTCAGATGTATACATTTTATTTGTATCTGACAAGATCGGAAGTGACCTTGTTCTAGGTCGTGAATTGTGAGATGTGCGCAGACGCGAAAGTATTGATTTCTTCCGAGGAACAATAATGTCATTGACCTCGATGTAATCCCGTTAAACTTGATATAACCTTAATTATTGAATTCGACATTGAAAAACGAGATGACAAATTGAATTTATCTGAATATTATTTACAATTAACGCTAATTATTATAGTAACAGAACATAACCTTCTGCGACAGTATTGGATTTCCAGCCTCCGTGACTTTTCGCTAATTCTCTTTCGATTGCATATCCGAGAATAATCGATACTTGCGGTTTTATAACGGTACAAAGCTGACTTGTCATTGGCTGAACACCTGTAAGCTGAGTTGTCATTGGCTGAACACCTTACTTTAATGAGTAGGTGTACTTTAATGACATGCATTAAAGGACTGCTACCAGGTGTATAATTACTACATTTCGGCATGGTCGAGCATAATAGTACATTATGCAACGAGCCTATAATGAAGGTAATTAAGAAGTGAGTATGGATATTTATGAAACGAGCGCAAGCGAGTTTCATAATTTTCATACGAGCTTCTTAATTACCATTATAGGCGAGTTTCATACGACTTTTTATGCTCGACCATATTTCTAACTTGATATTATTAATTTTATTGTATCTGACCTGGAGCAATGTCCCGTATGTTGTGAGATGTGCGCAGACGCGAAAGTATTGATTTTTTTCCGAGGAACAGATGTCCACATTGACCTTGCTAGGCCATAAGAACCTACAGAGATAACATTGAAATAAAATTAGACATTGAAAAACGAGATGACAAATTGAATTTAGTTGAATATTATTTACAATTAACCCTAATTATTATAGTAACAGAACATAACCTTCTGCGACAGTATTGGATTTCCAGCCTCCGTGACTTTTCGCTAATTCTCTTTTGCTATTCTCTAATATCCGAGAATAATCTATACTTGCGGTTTTATAACAGTAGAAAGCTGATCTGTCATTGGCTGAACAGTTGTAACCTGAGTCGTCATTGGCTGAAAGACCTGACCTTTAATGAGTAGGTGTACTTTAATGACATGCATTAAAGGTCTGCTACCAGGTGTATAATTACTACATTTCGGCATGGTCGAGCATAAAATAAATTAAACTTCTGAATAGTTCATTCTCTATTTCTAATATTCTTTTACCCTTAAAACTAAAAAAAAAAAAAGTATTTTACTTACAATTTCAAATTAGTGTAATTCTGAAAATATTAAGATTAGGACATATGTTTATATGACTTTTTTGCTCAGAATATCTTCAGAAATAAGCTCTAAATCTTCGTGAATCATCCTGTATATCGCCCTCGACTAAGTTTGAAACCATGACCCCGGAACACAATGACAAACATTGTAACCACTGGACCACAATGAACGAAGATGAAACAATTGAAAAGATAACAATAATAGTAACAATAATGATAATTACGGCTAATGAAATTCCGTAATTTATTCGCCTGGCCGGCCTCAGCAGAGATGAAGCAACTAGAAGCAATATTTTACTGATAAAAAAAGCAGAGCAGTTGTTACGCAAGTGAATTATTTGATATGGAGGCGAGTGCACCGGGTTGCGTGCACGGGGTATGAAGGGGCAATATAGAGAGCAATTATTTAATTAAGCATTCAGCCAGGTTGCGTGCGCTCAGCGCCATTTGTCACATGCGATTCGAGATGCTTATCTGCGGACCGCGACTGCAGGGGGATCGACCCGCAGTAAATGTAATCAATACGAATTATGCACCGCAGCCCTTATCTCAGATTTCCACTAACATTACACTTTCCTGTTGCTTAAAACTCATTTCCCACGTGCTCTATACTTTGCTTCTTGCTTTTACGACGTAGAACATAGCTGCTATCATGCTCTACTGCTGCAAAAGTTAACTTCTACACCCTAATGGACACGTCTTCAACTGTGCTCACTTAAATAATCGGTGTCATGCATATGACATATCGTCGTTGATCCTGCAAGAACTCCTATGTGACATATTTATCGATTTTCAGATTTTTGCTCTATTAAATAACTTAAATAGTGATACAACAAATAATAAAATCTCCTATATGTAATTATATTTCTTTCTTTTGAAAATGTATGTGTATGTATTTATTCACACTGCAATGGGTATATACCCGGTGGCAGTGGTAACTAATTACACTCAATAATGACAATAATAAACTTATTAATTAAAAATACACTTAATAAAAATACCAATAATTAATGCAAATAATTAATACTAGCAATAATTTATAGCAATAATAATAATAATAATAATAATAATAATAATAATAATAATAATAATAATAATAATAATAATAGGGAATATCCTAAATTAAATGAAGCACTATCACTTAAAATAACATTTAAAATAAATCTAATTTGTATCTTAAATCTAAGTTCGAACTAAAACCCACGAGTATGATATGTTCATATCTGCAAAAGTACCTTTCCACATTAGATTCACTGTCAACTCACTCACTGCACTGGAATTACGTCACATTTCACTGATTCTATCCTGATTTCAC
This sequence comes from Periplaneta americana, assembly GCF_040183065.1. Lineage (NCBI taxonomy): Eukaryota > Metazoa > Arthropoda > Insecta > Blattodea > Blattidae > Periplaneta > Periplaneta americana. The sequence continues at coordinate 15,187,045 of NC_091124.1, forward strand.
TAACACTTCAAAAACATTTCACTGTTCAAATACATTGCACTGCCACTATAAACTATAAAGCTTCCCTGACAGGAACACACTTCACTGACACAACATAATTCTTCACTGATACAACACTTCAATAACAAAATATCATTTACATCCTTTACATACTGTGTATAATTATCGTTTATTAGTAAAGTCCTTAAGTCTATTTTTAAATACGTTTCTGGTTCTTGGTAAAGCCTTTAGTAAGTCTGCAGGTAAAGCATTCCAGTCCCTGATAGTACGATTGAGAAAAGAAAACTTTCTAGTGTCCGTCCTCTGTTTTCTTTCCCTCAATTTATATGAGTGGTCGTTCCTTGAAGAGTAATTTGGCTGCTGCAACCTATTTTTTATTTCTCTCCAGGCAGGCTCACCTCTGTATGTTTTGAACAGTGCGCATAATCGAATTCGCGTTCTCCTGTCCGTGAGTGTGTACCATTTTAATGTTGAATTTTTCCGACAACACTTGAGAGCCCGTTTTTAAATCTTTTCCAGTGTCTTAATATGTTCTAGTCTGTAAGGATCCCAACATGCAGCACCTTATTCCATTACTGGACGTACTAGTGATTTATATGAAATCTCTTTGGATTTATCAGAGCCTTTTCTTAGTACCCTCATCACAAAGTGTAACTCTCTCCATGCTTTTCCCGCTGTGTCCGTAACGTGTTCCCCCCAGCCGAGATCGCTGCTAAATGTTATTTCGAGGTATTTACATTTGTTAAATTCCGGAATGGTTTCAAGAATTCACAAACCCCTATGTACGGCTGCCATAGGATGAATAAATGTGTTTTTTTCTTCCTACTGAAAAATTGTATATATTTTTTATTTTTTTTTAATTTAATGTCATTCAGCGATTTACAGCCATAGACAACGTCAGAGTATATATATATATATATATATATATATATATATATAATAGATGGCTACTACAATATGAATGAATGTAAGAATAAAAAAATAAATATACAATCACCAGATAATCACAAAAACAGGTTAAAAGTTTTGAAAGAAATAGTATAAAATCAGGTTAAAATGTACAGATTTGTCAATTACATGAGGTTAAAACAAATAGTATCTAAAACGTAATATTGCTAAAATCATTGACACTGTAGATTGGATTTGCCATCAATGTCCTTCTCACCATCTTTCTGAAAGTAAAATATGACATGTTTCTTATATATTTTGCACATAGGAGTTATTGCAGGAACAACGACGATATACTTTCTCATTAAGCTGAGACCAGAGGCTCCATATTATCAATGTTAAATTAATCATCTTTAAAAACTTTGACCTCACAAACTAGGCTATTACTGCTCATTCATTATTATCCTAAAATACTGAGTGAGCTCTTGGATTGGACGAAGGGCTAACAACCCATCACCGTAAAAAAACAGCTTGTTACGAATCCCTACAATAAGCCTCGGATTAGGACTGATTCTCTGGTACGATCACAGCAAAAGAGAGTGGATTAATCTTGCACAGGATAGGGACCGATGACGGGCTTATATGAGGGCGGAAATGAACCTTCGGGTTCCTTAAAAGCCATTTGTAAGTAAGTAGGTGAAAGACCTCTTTCGAAGGGTTTTCTATAAACTTCTGGTAGAACCTGTGGTAAAATCGTAATACAGCGAACTCTAAGCTCCGCCCACGACCCCTTCCACTTTTCCCCTACTAGCTCATCAGACACTCTACGTCAGCCGTGGCGAAAAGGCCATGGTGTGCCGAGCCACTGTGTAAGCTGCTACGTGCATAGCACCTATGGAGGGAAGCGGACAACCGAAGGGGAAGTTAATGTTTAGGACGTGTAACGAAGAAAGAAATGAACAAGAAAACATAGGACACATTATCACAACCTAAAATTAACTGTCTTCAGAATGTCTCTGCGACAAAGTTTCAAAATCAGGAATTATGTCACTTACTGCCAGTCGTAGTTGATCACGAAGGTATTTGTCTGTCAGTCGTGATCTAAATTTGATTTTTACTATTTTCATTGTTGAAAATAATTTTTCACAAACGTAAGTTACAGCGAATATGGCTTCAGCAGAGGAAGCGAAAGAACGAAGCTTCAAATATTTATTTTTTTCCAAAGATTTGAAAAGTTCAATATCTGTCAAGTCCTTACATCTAGCTTTCATTTAACGTCACATTGTAAATCTGTGAGTTTAAATTGAAAATCTAACCGCATTATTCGTACATCTGCTGTAAAAGAATCGACGTACAGAGATGATGATGATAATAATAATAATAATAATAATAATAATAATAATAATAATAACAATAACAATAATAATAATAATAATAATAATAATAATAATAATACCACTTAACCTTTTAATGTTTCATCAGTAACATGTAGTAACATATAATGCCGTTTTATGTTATACAACCGTTTTCCTAGTAATATTTGTGAACAAATCATACATTTAATATTTTCATCATATTGTAAGCAAAAGAATGCATCCTCCCATCCTACTTGAAACTTTCGTTTTTTATAGAGGTACATGGTTTCGAGAGAGACATTGCGACAATACGCCACTCGCAGGTCAGAGACAAATACAAATGGAACGGAGTTTGACTCCAGTGAGTGAGAGGGTGGGGGTTGTAGGTAGGAAGCGAGAGAAAAGCACTGCGAGCAACAATGTGCTCGTGAGTCGAATTTTCGCCGCGGCTGCTCTACGTGATAGGAGAGTGTTGTGTCGAATGCACATTTCATGTGGGTGGGATAACTTCCCCTACTGGCGTTCGCTATATTGCGATTTATCGGAACTTGTATTTCAACACCATGAAGGTTTTAAATTTTAAAGTTTTATCACATTTTTATATTATTCAAAAGTGTTATAAAGTGAAATGATATCAAGAGTGTAAATAAAAATTCACCATCTGAAATACTGTGAAGTCTTAAGCAGTAAGTGTCTAATTTTGGTAGTCAGGTGTTGATGGATATATCATATCATATTTTAGGGAAGATAAATAATACGTAGGTATGTTTGGAAATTTAGAGTACAAAAAGACGGAAGTGATAATTCCATGTGGAAGAAAATAAACTTGAAGTATCAGAATGGGCAACGCGGCACTGGCCCTTCGTGCACCTCGCAGGTCGCGTGTTGCCGGCTATTACAGCTCTAATGCATTTACATTGTATTCCATTTAAAATGTCACGATTTTAATTAAGCACTCCGGTCTATGCAGGGCATTACTCACATCTAGGCTGCTGGGATTGTTATTAGGCAGCTTATCGGGGATGTGGGGCACCGACCAGAATAACACTCCCTGATAACGACGACCATCGACTCCAAATCGCCATTTTACTGTTTATTTACTTATTTAACCACCAATTTTACATTCCCTCTCCTCCTAATTCAGTTATTCAATAAAGTTTAATTTCTCATTTGAGTCCTATAACTAGTTCGAAAACGTGTCTTATCCACTATTTATAGTTTTTTTTTTCTACAAATCAAGAAAAACATTTTTCCCTTTCTTATGTTAAAATAGGAATTTTTCACTCTTTAAAATAATTTTTTTAGTTGGTTACTTAACGACGCTGTATCAACTACGAGGTTATTTAGCGTCGATGAGATTGGTGATAGCGAGATGGTATTTGTCGAGATGAGGCCGAGGATTCGCCATAGATTACCTGGCATTCAGAATAATATACAGAATAAAGAATATAATTACAAAACAAACAAGAGAAATAGAAATAAAATAATACAAGCAATATAAAAAGAAGATACAGTAGTATTAACAAAATTTGAGACCGAATGAGCAGCGCTCGTGCTCGGTCGCAGTTCAGATATAATATTAAAATAAAAAAACAAAAATATAATAAAAATAAATAAGTAAAATAAAATAGGAACTAAAATATAATTACAGCGGCAATGGAATTATATAATATAATATTAACACTAGAGAAGAATAGTATCGCACGTGAATATATATTTCAAAATTATAGAATACAAATATAATATAGGTTGATTAATTCATACACATAGGCTATAAATTTATTTAATCAAATTGAAGATATTAACACGTTTCTAATTTTCTTGTTATATGTTAGTGGGTTACATGTTAGAAGTTCTGGGTGTAATTTAGTTAAAGCATTGTACAACCGAGGGCCAAAATTTATGCTATGCTTTAGACCAGCAGATGTGAGACATTTAGGTTCTACTAATGTTGAATTAATATTTCGTCTTGTGTCATAATTGTGTGTCTGTAATACAAACTTATTACGATTTTTATGATAAAATTTTAACAGCGTATACTTATAAATTTTTTCAATATTAAATACATTAAATTCAGAATAAATTAATTTAGTTGGATAATCGAAACATTTCTTCAAACAAATTTTAATTATTCGTTTTTGTAGTAAATTTAACGGACTAAGATTAATTTTTGTACTTCCACCCCAAACAATTATACCATATTGAATGATAATGGCCAAATAAACATTTCGTAGAACTCTAATGGGTAAGTATCATCGAAGATTAACGAATTTATAAATTGTTTTACGAAGCCTCTTACAAAGATAAGTAATGTGATGAGGCCATTTTAAATTCTGATCAATGATACCCAGATATTTGACATACGTGGCTTCTTTCAAAGGTGGACATTTACAACTTTTGGGATCTAAACAATTTTCACAGTGTATTATTAGTCTATATTCATCGCTAAATTTTAAATTTTGAACATTGGCAGCTGTTAACGAAAAAGGAACTAAAGTTGATTTAGATATATTTAAAGAAAGGAAGTTGGAATTAAGCCTTTTTTTAACAATGTTAGCACCTATATTAGCATTTCTATATGCTTCCTGCCAAGAAAAACCACTGAAAATAACTACTGTATCATCCGCATGTTAATATATAGATCCATTAAATTTTTCTAAATTTATATTTAGCAGATCATTCGCCTTACGGTTGGGGAAAACCTCGGAAAAAACCCAACCAGGTAATCAGCCCAAGCGGGGATCGAACCCGCGCCCGAGCGCAACTTCAGAACGGCAGGTAAGTGCCTTAACCGACTGAACCACGCCTGTGGCTTTTAAAATAAATACTCCCTCCGTTCCAAGATATGGTACAGAAACAAACAAAACAAGTTTGATTATTGCGCATGCGCGCACGAAATGTTTCGCGGTGTGGTATTCTGTTCAGTAGTGAAGGGACTATCAGACAGTGCAGTTGTGAATGTTTCTAGTCTTCTGTAGTGCATCAAACTATAATATTTAAATAGTTCATTATGGACAGAAATCAAATGGGAACCTACTGTGGTGTTCCTGTTGTAGAAAATGTAACAAGAACCCAGTCAATGTTGAATAGAACATCTAAGGCTCAACAGTCGTACAAAAACGGGTTGTAATTTATTGCAGTTTTTATAATAAATTATATTATAAAATATTTTAAACAGATTTCTTGAAACTTTGAACAACACAGTATATAAAACTAAATACAAATATTTACATATGGAATACTAAATAAATTTTACAAGCGAAAGAGTTCATCCAAAGGGCTCGACTCGGGAAGAGTACCCAAAACGCTCATTGCATTTCCGCGTTGAATTGCAATACTACTTAAACGTTGACGCAAATAAGTAGTACAACGACGATCACCAGTAATGAGATCAAAATTTGGCCGATCTGAGATACCAAAACTTTAGCGTCATGACTCCAAGGACCGAAGGTCTCCACAGCAAAGGGGACAAAGACATAATTGTCTAAAAGATGAACTTATTTATTGACTTTTTTTCACGGTTAATTCAGCAGCAGATGCTGCGCGTCTAGAGGTATTCGGCAAGTGAGATGGAGCTAGAGTGTCAACGCAACGCAGTTTTTATGTTAATTTGTCTCTCTCTCAATACATTTTTTGTTTTTTCTTTTATTAATTTGACATCACACAGAATAAAATGTACCTTATTTTTATGTTTTTCTTATGTCAATTTATCAAAAAAATAAGTATCTAGAAGACGAATTAAAGTTACATCATATTACTGAGAACTTCACCAAATCTATACCATATAACCAATTTAAGAATAGACTGAGGAAATATTTCTCTAACAATTCTTGTTAACAATAATAGCTGTTTCAAGTTTCTAAATGTTTAATGGTTATATATTATTATTATTATTATTATTATTATTATTATTATTATTATTATTATTATTATTATTATTATTATTATTATTTCATACCAATGTCTATTACTGTCCCATTAACATTACTTATTCAACTTTCATTATTTACTTTAATGTTGTTTCATGGTCTAGATATTAATGTAATTGTAACCAATTGTATTCAATTAGAATTAGAGTCTGGCTAGGCGGAAGAGAAGGCCTACTGGCCTTAGCTCTGCCAGATTAAATAAATAAATTATTATTATTATTATTATTATTATTATTATTATTATTATTTCATACCCATGTCTATTATTTTCCCATTAACATTATTTATTCAACTTTCATTATTTACTTTAATGTTGTTTCATGGTCTAGATATTAATGTAATTGTAACCAATTGTATTCAATTAGAATTAGAGTCTGGCTAGGCGGAAGAGAAGGCCTACTGGCCTTAGCTCTGCCAGATTAAATAAATAAATAATAATAATTATTATTATTATTATTATCATTATTATTATTATTATTATTATTATTATTATTATTATTATTATTTTGGACCGAATTAATGTCATCTTTCTATTCCATATTTTGGAATAGGAGTATTTTATAATATATAGGTCAGGAATAGAAGTTACTTTGTTCAGTAAGGTTCTTATTTAAATGTTGAAATTGGAGAAGGCAAGTTCTGGAACTATACCTAGGAGAAGCAAGTTTTGGAAAGAACATAGTTCAATAAGGCATTAGTTGAAAAAACACAAAAATCTTCAATATAGATTAAATTTTGTATTACAAGAATTCAAATGAAAACTTATGCATTGTCAAAGAAGTAGTTTAATGTCAGTGACCAGCAAAAAACTGAAAGCTTCCTAAAAAAACTAAAAAATCCTCTCATAAGGAATTAAGATGTGTTGGAAAGAGTGGGCGAAGAAAGAATGATGCTGGAACTGATCAGGAAGAGGAAATGGAATTGGTTGGGCCACTGGTTGAGAAGGAACTGCCTACTGAATGTTGCACTGGAAGGAATGTTGAACGGGAGAAGAGTTCGGGGCAGAAGAAGATATCAGATGATGGACGACATTAAGATACGAGTATATTAATCATAAGAGGAGACAAAGAGGAAGACAGAAAATGGGAGAAATTTGAGAATGCTGAGTTTGCTCTTGGGCAGAACAATGAATGAATGAATGAATGAATGAATGAATGAATGAATGAATGAATAAATATTCTAATAATTAGAAAGTCAATGTAAATTACATTTTGTATTACAAGACTTCGAATCAAAAGTTATTCGTTATTAATGAAGTAGTTTAAGGTCAGTGATTAGTACTTACTTACTGGCTTTTAAGGAACCCGGAGGTTCATTGCCGCCCTCACATAAGCCCGCCACTGGTCCCTATCCTGAGCAAGATTAATCCAGTCTCTATCATCATATCTCACCTCCCTCAAAACCATTTTAATATTATCTTCTCATCTACGTCTCGGCCTCCCTAAAGGTCTTTTTCCCTCCGGCCTCCCAACTAACACTCTATATGCATTTCTGGATTCGCCCAAACATGCTACATGCCCTGCCCATCTCAAAGGTTTGGATTTAATGTTCCTAATTATGTCAGGTGAAGAATACAATGCGTGCAGTTCTGCGTTGTGTAACTTTCTCCATTCTCCTGTAACTTCATCCCTCTTAGCCCCAAATATTTTCCTAAGCACCTTATTCTCAAACACCCTTAACCTATGTTCCTCTCTCAAAGTGAGAGTCCAAGTTTCGCAACCATAAAGAACAACCGGTAATATAACTGTTTTATAAATTCTAACTTTCAGATTTTTTGACAGCAGACTGGTTGATAAAAGTTTCTCAACCGAATAATAGCAGGCATTTCCCATATTTATTCTGTGTTTAATTTCTTCCCGAGTGTCATTTATATTTGTTACTGTTGCTCCCAGATATTTGAATTTCTCCACTTCTTCAAAAGATAAATTTCCAATTTTTATATTTCCATTTCGTACTATATTCTCGTCACGAGACATAATCGTATACTTTGTCTTTTCGGGACTTACTTCCAAACCTAGGTCAGTGATTAGTAAAAAAAAAAAAGAAAAAGAAGAAGAAACCACTAAACACCCCAATTAGTTTTGTCGGTTATGGGATTTGAGCCCGGGACCTCCAGAATGCAAGTCATGTGTTCTACTACTGAGCTACTTAGATCGATGAATTTATTTATTTATTTATTTATTTATTTATTCATTTATTTATTTATTTATTTATTTATTTATTCATTTATTCATTTATTCATTTATTTATTTATTCATTTATTTATTTATTTATTTATTTATTTATTCATTTATTCATTAATTAATTAATTAATTAATTTATTTATTTATTTATTCATTTATTCATTTATTTATTTATTTATTTATTTATTTATTCATTTATTCATTAATTAATTAATTAATTAATTTATTTATTTATTCATTTATTCATTTATTTATTTATTTATTTATTTATTTATTCATTTATTCATTTATTTATTTATTCATTTATTCATTTATTCATTTATTTATTTATTTATTTATTTATTTATTTATTTATTTATTTATTTATTCATTTATTCATTTATTCATTTATTCATTTATTTATTCATTTATTCATTTATTCATTTATTCATTTATTTATTTATTTATTTATTTATTTATTTATTTATTTATTTATTTATTTATTTATTCATTTATTTATTTATTTATTTATTTATTTATTCATTCATTTATTTATTTATTCATTTATTCATTTATTTATTTATTTATTTATTCATTTATTCATTTATTTATTTATTCATTTATTCATTTATTCATTTATTCATTTATTTATTTATTCATTTATTAATATATTTATTTATTCATTAATTAATTAATTTATTTATTTATTTATTTATTTATTTATTTATTTATTTATTTATTCATTTATTTATTTATTTATTTATTTATTTATTTATTTATTTCACTTACAATGATTGCATATTTGTATTCAATTTAAGTACTTCTAATTACATTAGGCAAGGTCTATGTGTTTTCTTTATTTTTTGTTTGTTTATTTATTTACAATTACTTTAATTTTTATTATTATTATTTACACATGTCATTGGTTACTTAGTTTGTCACATGCGCGTTCTGAATTTAAACATCAGTCGACCGTTTGTATAATGTATTACTTCAGGAACATGCCATATGCTTTATCAATGTCATAACACGTAGAAGAGCATAATTTTTTCCCCGATGCGCATGTGTTCCCTGCAGGGGGGCTTCCACTTCACTACAGCAACAGAAACAATTAAGATCTTTAACTATGGTAAAACAAGTCCACAAACGAGCATTTAATTCACAATTAATTTCTCATCTGGTTAAATTAGCAACGCCATTCTTCCAAACAACAATTACTGCTATAAAACGGCCGACCTTTTAAACTTGCGGCCACATTTCGTGGCAGGGTATTCGACCAAATATTTTCAGGTATACGTGACAGTAGCTTATATATCTTATAATATGACAGAATCATTTATTTTAATTTCGTGTTAGTTGTAGGCCTACGTATTAATTCACAAGACGCGAAATAACAGAAACTTCTTTGGGAAGAAAGTGGAATCAATTTGTTTTTTTTTTAAATGGCCACTTGAATCGTGTGTCCACAGTAATATATGGAGTTAAATAGATTTAGTTTCTATCTTACGATTTCTACGACAGAAGAAAATTAAATACGTAATAGTAATATACGTTACAAGAGCGGTATGTTGACGTTTTCATGGTCGAGGAAAAGATTGAAAAAGCGAAGGGTAGTTGAGTTTTTTTTAATTTCCGAGAACATGAAAACAAACATACCGCTCGTGTATCGTACATTATTTTGTGCGAAGATCGTTTATTACATACCTGAAAGACGAATTTCTAATTAGTTGCAATGAAATCTCCATGTTGGTTTCTGTTTAATGACGCCGACTTCGGAACTCCAAAATATCTTTCTTCAACATTGTTGCCGTGATATACGTCTGTCTTTTTTTCCCCCCAGTCTATAAATACGAACTTAAAACAAACGGTAAGGTTATGTAATGATTTATTTTTCATTTTAATATTTTAACAATATTATTTATATAACATATTGCAGTAATAACATCGGCATCTGGAATCTCGTTGATTTTTTCACGGCTTCCTTAATGTTACTTGTATCAGGAATGCAATAAGTTTCGTGGAGTAGTAGACTTTACTTAATTTTTGCAGATATTTAAAAACAATAATTAACATTGCAATTTAGGTGAAATTGCAGTGGTAAGTTTCCAATTTATAATTATTACTATGTTAAACGTCTCTAAAAATAATATGTTAAAAGCCTAAAGCAGTAAAATGAATGTCGCGCTTAAGCGGTAAGAAGAGGGAAATTGTTAAGTGTGTTACGTTGGGAATACTGAATGTGGTATTTCACACTTACTTACATTCCACAACACAAATCAAATGCTCCGTGTCCATGTTGACCGTCGAAGTTAATGTCAACAAATACGTAAGTAATCATCTTAACCCTCTGCCCATATCCCGACAGTACGTATTTCCAAACAGTTCACATTCCTGCCACTACCGGCGTTGCCGTACGTATCTGTAAGTACTCTTCTGAATGAACGCCTTACTTGCTAGGCAACTTCTCTGCCTCTTAGGTTATACACCTCTGCGGAAGTGTAGGAAGATTGAATTCTCTAGGCTCATCGGCTAGCCACATGAAGGCATACAGCGAGCCAAGACACATTTTGAACTGAACACCCAGTAGTGAAAACAAATGCGAAGTTATTGTTTGGGAATACGAGGTATCCGATGAACTACTCATAGTAGTGCCCTACTGGAAAGAAATATTTACTAACGTGTGAGACGATAGAAAAGGTGAACCACACAACAATGGCAACTATATTTTCTAATGCCATGAATATTTTGTGGCCTAATGGTATCAGGTATAATAATGTATTTATTTAAGCACAGATGCTAAGCCCTATGTGATAAAGACGGCCAAGGACACAAAAATAATGTATCCTCAGTTGGTTCACCTAGCTTGATTAGCACATGGACTCCATAGGGTGGCGGAAGTAATTCACTATTCTTATAGTGACGTCGAGCTTTATAGGTAATGTTAAGAAAATTTTTCTGAAGCACCTTCCCGAATAAAAAAAATTCAAGGAAATCGTTCCCGGGGTTCCCCTTGCACCACACCCCACAATAACAAGATGGGGTAGTTGGCTGGACGCTGTCTTCTATTACGCCACATATTATGTTCAAATTGTGAAAGTGATCAATTTATAGTTTTGATTCTACAGAGGCACATGCAATTGAAATAGAAAAATCCCTAATTTCAGTTGATCTTTCGAGCAGTTTAGATTTCATACAGAAGAACTTTTGTCACTTACCGAAAGTTATAACGTTGTTACAAACATATGAGTTACACATGCCAAAGACTATAAACATAGTGGAAGAAGTATCCGTGAAACGAAAGAAGTACGAAAAAACTGAACGAGAAACTTCAGAATGTGTTAGCAAAAAATTATGATTTTTCAATCATGTGTGGTGTGCGAGATGTGTTGCTGCAAAAACAAACAGAGCCCTCCAGATCAAAAAGTGAAAGAAATATATCAGATATTGATATAAGTTAGTATATTATTCGTATGCACCTATTACGTCTTGCGATGTCGAAAGGAGTTTATCACGATATAATTTTTGTTTAAGTAAGAGACCCAGAAACGTTCACTTTCGACAATCTCCGCATGTACGTTATTGTCCACTGCAATGCACAGACTACATATTGTTCACTTTACACGTAAGTAAAATCTACTGTTTTATAACGGAGTATAAATTCACAGCCGTCATGTACAGCACAGGGTACGCATTTATTTGATACAACTGTGCGATCGACGAGCCCTGCATTCTCTTGTTCTCTTATTTCAAATTCTGCGCACCGCTACCCCAATCTATTTGGCTTCTCGTTTTCAAAATTTATCCGCATATCATCATCTAAGTACAAGATCTCATCATAACAATTTACTCATTATACCCTACCACAAGACATCTTTATATTCTTTATCCTATACAGTTTCAGTTGCTAGAAATTGGAACTCGCTTCCGAGTGATATAAGGGGTTGTTGGACAATAACTTCATTTAGGTCAAAATTACATAAATTCTTACTTAACAGATGAATTGCTGATTAATATTTGTTACTTATAATGAAACTAACATCTGTCCATTCTTATTATTATTATCATTAATTTCTCTAAATAGATTTACAAAACCTCTAATGACAATTACATTAATATTCTCATTATAGAAATAGAAATAATATATTCTCCCTGTAACATAGTCCTAGTAAGCTTATATTAAATTAATTTTCATCATTTTACTAGCTATCTCAAATATTAAATTAATTATAATTCATTGAATTAAATTAGCTCATAAATTAAGTTACTACTTTACCTTATAGATTTATCTAAATTTAAATAAATGTGTAGTGAAGAATATTGCTGGAGAACCTTTTAAGTGTAGTGTAAATATTTGTAATTTAAATGTATGTATTGTATTGATTAAGGCTGGTTGAGTGGAAGAGAAGGCCTTATGGCCTTAACTCTGCCAGCGAAAATAAAACATTATTATTATTATTATTATTATTATTATTATTATTATTATTATTATTATTATTACGTACATTGCAGATACGCGCCCGTTGTGTACTACTGGAATCACCGTTTCTGCTTCAACATAAACAGACTATAGTAAATGGTGAGTAAACTTGTAAGAACAGTCACTCTGATCCGTCCTTTGGCGATGACCATAGATAGGAAGTTCGTACCGAAACAGTAGTTTTCAGTTGAGTACAGCGAGGAATATAGATGTCACCCGCGACTCGCCCTGCTCCCGCTCTCTAAAGATGATATGCATTTCACATAAACAACGAATAGTATCATTCTGTGGAGGTGTGTAGAGTCGTGAATAGTTTGAACAATTTTGTTAATTTATATTAATAGTTCAGGTTTTGAACATAGTGAGCTATTCTGTTATTGTTGTATTATTTACGTAATGTTAATATTATACAGGATTCCAAAAAACTAAACTCATCTGTTATTAAATAATTATGCAAACAGTTGTGTGTAACACGTTTATTTTCTCCCGGATTATTCTTCGTTAAATGTTGACTCTCGTGCTGCTATGCATTCGGTTGCATTACAGTCCAAGTTCAACATCGGAATTACGATACGAACTTCTTAGCTGTCATTACAATAGAAATGAACAATTTTCTTGAAAACAATTATGGGTTTAATATTATGTGCCACATACGAGATACACTATTAGATTCACAAAATAGTTGTTCATCTGATGATAGAAATACTGTATCATATTTCAGATTTGCTCCAGTAACGTCTTGTGACATAGAACGAACATTTTCAGAATACAAATATTATTTTTTATTTTTTTCTGAACATAATTAGAATATTTCTTTTGATAAAATGGAAATGTTTATTGTTATTTGTTATAATGAGGCTAGAATCATAATTGTATACTTTGTATGTTATTTTTATATGTGTAAATTGGGAGTTACATGTCAAAAGGATATAGACAGTAAAATCGCTCTAGGTAAACAGGCCATAAAAATACTACATGGATTATTATGGAGCAAGAACATATCAAAGGTAGTAAAAAAAGTGATGTTTCAGGGTATAGTAGAAAATATAATGTTGTATGGAGCGGAAATGTGGCCAATTACACAAAAAACAAGAGATAGAATAAGAAGTGTGGAATTGGTTTTTATGAGAAGAAGTTTACAACTTACAAGACAAGACCGAGTAAAAACACAACGTATCTGGGACAAAATTGAAATTGATTGTTCAGTAACAAAAAAGTTGGAAAACAAACAACTCCAATGGTACGGACATGTAGAACGTATGTCAGACCACGATGGCCCAAACAAATTTTACCGTACTCTCCGAGAGATAAGAGAAGAAGAGGACATCAGCTATGAAATGGAAATCTCACATAGCTAATGCTGTGGAAGAACGTGGACTGCAAATAGGGGACTGGAATAACCGGCAATTTTGGAAACAAAAGACTAACTCCTAGAAGGGGAATGTCTAAAAAGAAGAAGAAGAAATTGGGAGTTACAAAGTTTATAATTACAAATTATTATTTTTCATACTATTCCTTTATTATTTTCTTGTTCTAAGGCTGTGGACGAATGGAGCACAAGTTTGGTTACCAAATGGCTGTACATGTTTGTCGTTCTGGTTCACTGGCACTGATAGCTGCGCTACTACTTTTCATTCGATAGAGATATAGTCCAAGCTCACACAACTTCACAGTTTTGGTACCAATTTCCTAACTCTGGTGATGACTTTAAGTATCATTTCCCGATGGTCTCGACGTGCCTTTGAAGGTCACAATGCTACAGAAGACAACCAAAGCACTGGAAGACCGTAATCATCACCGGACTTCACTAGAGAAATCTTGAACTCTTCTATTCCTTCGTACCTGTCGTCTCGCTTCACTTACCTTTCTTCCCACCACAATCTGAACACACGCTCTCGCCATGAAACAATACTAACAATACCATCCCATCGCACCTCCTCATACTTCCTCTTTCACAATAGCCCTGCCAAGACTCTGGAATTCGTTACCTGCTAGCATCAGGGACTGTCGAAATAAAATTCAATTCAAACACAAACTTACTAGGCACTTGGTCAGTAATTGAGACTCGTTCAGACATGGTTTCTTGTAAATAGTTCTCTTAATCTATCACAAAATATTTCAATATCCGGTAATTTCATCACTATAGAATTTTGTTATTGTAGGTTTAATTTGTAATTTAGTAAATACAAAAATATTCTTTGTTCTTAACTTCTATGATAAAGTGTCTTACTTACTTACAACTTACTTACAAATGGCTTTTAAGGAACCCGAAGGTTCATTGCCGCCCTCACATAAGCCCGCCAGCGGTCCCTATCCTGTGCAAGATTAATCCAGTCTCTATCATCATACCCCACCTCCCTCAAATCCATTTTAATATTATCCTCCCATCTACGTCTCGGCCTCCCTAAAGGTCTTTTTCCCTCCGGTCTCCCAACTAACACTCTATATGCATTTCTGGATTCGCCCATACGTGCTACATGCCCTGCCCATCTCAAACGTCTGGATTTAATGTTCCTAATTATGTCAGGTGAAGAATACAATGCGTGCAGTTCTGTGTTGTGGAACTTTCTCCATTCTCCTGTAACTTCATCCCGCTTAGCCCCAAATATTTTCCTAAGCACCTTATTCTCAAACACCCTGAACCTATGTTCCTCTCTCAAAGTGAGAGTCCAAGTTTCACAACCATACAGAAGAACCGATAATATAACTGTTTTATAAATTCTAACTTTCAGATTTTTGGACAGCAGACTGGATGATAAGAGCTTCTCAACCGAATAATAACACGCATTTCCCATATTTATTCTGCGTTTAATTTCCTCCCGAGTATCATTTATATTTGTTACTGTTGCTCCAAGATATTTGAATTTTTCCACCTCTTCGAAGGATAAATCTCCAATTTTTATATTTCCATTTCGTACAATATTCTGGTCACGAGACATAATCATATACTTTGTCTTTTCGGGATTTACTTCCAAACCGATCGCTCTACTTGCTTCAAGTAAAATTTCCGTGTTTTCCCTAATCGTTTGTGTATTTTCTCCTAACATATTCACGTCATCCGCATAGACAAGAAGCTGATGTAACCCGTTCAATTCCAAACCCTGCCTGTTATCCTGGACTTTCCTAATGGCATATTCTAGAGCCAAGTTAAAAAGTAAAGGTGATAGTGCATCGCCCTGCTTTAGCCCGCAGTGAATTGGAAAAGTGATAAAATGTGTAGCTTTCATTAATCAGGTATTCTTGTCGTACTTTAATTTTTATTGTAATTGTAATTGTAAATTTAATATTAATTGTAATCTTATTGTTCATGTTATAGTTGTAATCCCCTGGTAGAGGGGCAGAGAAAGCCTGAAGGCCTTATCTCTACCAGGTTAAATAAATAAATACTAATACTAATACTAGAGAGGTAATTGTTGCCAATGTTTTCGAAGAAGACAGACTGAAGACATGTGCATACACAGCTCGTAGGAAACTACGTACAAAAATTCTCCAGAACCGACTACAGCTGCTGGAGTCTGGCGTGCGGCTTCTTTATGATAATCCAAGACCGCAAATCGCCGAGCCAGTGAATGTCATATGATGATTACAAGTTTGAAATACTCCCTCAGCCAGCCTACAGACCGGACATGAATCCACCTATGATATTTGCCGAAAAATCGACTTCAGGATCAACCTTTTGCGATGTTAAACAGCTATAACCCAACGCATGCGAGACCTGAATTTCAAAGGAGAATTAAGCGGCATCCAAAAGCTACCACAACGTTGGGAAGCAGTCACATCGTCGCTTATCTGACGAAGTGACGTAAGCGCCAAAACCAAAAATTTGGAGATACTTCGCCAGCACACTTCGTTGGACCATATCTATATTCTGACGAACTGGCGTACATCCATCTCTAATGGTTACTTGGCAGTGAACATCGTGTTATCGTCGTAAACGCCATTGCTCTTTCATTCTTTTTCAGACGAACTGGCGTATCAGACTCGCAAGTCGCTTACGTCTCTTCGTTAGGTATTACCATTTTTAAAATTGGTCGTTACGTCTATGTGTGCAGTGTATTGCTAGGCTCCCTATAATCCATGGATTGCCACGTGATGCCAAAAATGAACATTTATTTATAAATTCGAGCAAACTAACTATTTCAACATTATTAAGCTGTCTAGAGTATGAAATTGGCACAAAAAGAAACAGATTGAATGGACTACAGTCAGAGAAGTCAGAGTGACCAAAGACGACCCTAACTGCGTTTTTGTAAACACCAGTCATTTGGACGAACATTATGAGCAGCTATCTCTGAAATCACGGAATATTTCTGAAATTTTGAAGCTTCCTCTGCCACTTCTTAATGTCACCTCTGCAAAGATTTCGGTTGAGAAGTACAACGATTTGCAGCAGCTATGAAAAGGGTCAACACCAGTAATAAGAGATGTTGTTTATAAAACGTTCTACAAGGAACTCCCACATTAATTCCAGGGTACAATAATTATTATTAATCCATGAACATTTTCAATACTTGTTTGTGTTTCTTAAAATTGTTTGTAAACAAATAAATACACTGAATAATTTCACGGGAAAAATTGTTCCGGGGCCGGGTATCGATCCCGGGACCTCTGTTGAACGCCAGAGACCCACATCGAGTGCACAAATCTCTGTGTGACTTGGAATTGTGGTTTTCTGTTAACGTACACAGTAACGTATATATTATGCAAATTTAATCTTTCAGGTAAAGCTCCCAGTAAAGGCGATTTGAATAATTTCAAGGGAAAAATTGTTCCGGGGCTGCGTATCGATCCCGGGACCTCTGTTGAACGTACCAGCGCTCTGCCAACTGAGCTACCCGGGAACCCCACCCGACACCGTCTCAACTTTTCCCTTTATATCCACATCGAGTGCACACAATCTCTGTGATTGTGTACACTCGATGTGGGTCTCTGGCGTTTCGTCAGCCCACACGAGTTATGTGGATATAAAGGGAAAAGTTGAGACGGTGTCGGGTGGAGTTCCCGGGTAGCTCAGTGGTAGAGCGCTGGTACATTCAACAGAGGTCCCGGGATCGATACCCGGCCCCGGAACAATTTTTCCCTTGAAATTATTCAAATCGGCTTTACAGGGAGCTTTACCTGAAAGATTAGTTTTGCAAATAAATACATTATTCATTAATTTTATGTAATTTAAAAAAATTCTTGATTTTGCTTTATTAAAATAAGTTTATAATCCTCTTTATTTCCTAGACTTTCAAATAATTATAATGTATAATAAAAATAAAAAATAAATAAAATTAGTCAAAAATAAATAAAGAATAATACAACTCAAAGAATAGCATAAATTAGTATTATACGATCAGTCATGTGTATGGCGTAAGTGCCTTCCTATTATGAGTGAAATCTTTCGAACAGACGTATCTCCAATTAAGGCCTTCTTGGCCTATAAGGTATCACAATTTTAGAGTTTGCCATTAGTCCTTATTAAGAAAAACAATAAACGAACTGAATCAATGTATTTTCTTTGGCGTGTCAATTTATTACTTTGAGTTGTAGGTCCGCATATAAATACACTTTTCTTTCAACTGCTCTCCTGTAAAATTACACATTTGTCGCTTACGCCACTTCGTCTTTTTAGCGACGACATCACTCCAAGCGGACTATTTTGAACAATCTTGATGCAAGTGGATTAAAAAAATATAATGCATGCCAATGATTTGAATAATTTCAAGGGAAAAATTGTTCCGGGGCCGGGTATCGATTTGCATACCAATGATGTATGTTTGTGCGTTACTTCTGGGATGTCCCTCGTGCTTTAGTTCTTTAAACGGACTAGAAATGACTGTAAATTTTGCTATATGCGATACAGTGACTCAAAATCCTTTTCTGCAACTCTGTTGGTGTGATCTTAAAGTCCACGCCTGTGGAGTAACGGTTAGCACGTCTAGCCGCGAAACCAGGTGGCCCGGGTTCGATTCCCGGTCGGGGCAAGTTACCTGGTTGAGGTTTTTTCCGGGGTTTCCCCTCAACCCAATATGAGCAAATGCTGGGTAACTTTCGGTGTTGGACCCCGGACTCATTTCACCGGCATTATCACCTTCATCTCATTCAGACGCTAAATAACCTAAGCTGTTGATAAAGCGTCGTAAAATAACACACTAAAATAAAAAAAAGTGATCTTAAATTACGTTTTCTCCAATATTTCAGACCTTACTTTCCGGTTTAGTGTAAATAAAATTATTGAATATTATGAATTTTATATAATAATGCGGAAACGCAAGATGCAATGGCAAATTATTTTCTTTCCCATAACTATAATTTCCTTCATGCTTTGACTTTCTCGTTATATTCCATTCGGATTTTACTTAGTAAATGTATTAACACGAAATTTAGTTGAGGAAATTTGAAATTCGAACAACGCAAACGTTATGGAAATGGTAATGAAATTTCTAGATTTATTGACGGGAACTCTTGTTGAGAATTTCACTTCTATAATTAGTCGAGACGTTCGAAGGTTACATATTACTGAACAAAGCACTTCACTTGAGAAAATAATATTAAAATGACATTAATTCTCTTACTGGAAACATTGCTAACATTTTACTAACAAAATAAA
This sequence comes from Periplaneta americana, assembly GCF_040183065.1. NCBI lineage: Eukaryota > Metazoa > Arthropoda > Insecta > Blattodea > Blattidae > Periplaneta > Periplaneta americana. The sequence continues at coordinate 15,206,451 of NC_091124.1, forward strand.
TCGCTCCAACACAAAATACTAATTTACTAGGACTATTACACATTTAGGCCTACTACGTCATACTACTTTTGGCCAATAACACGGTAGGGAACGACGTGTTTCACCAATCATGGCTGCTTATCCTATAATTTTTATCACCTCTCTAGCATTTGTTTGTTTTTATCACCTCCTTGACATTTTTTCGTTTGCCAACATTGTATTTTCAATAATTGTATCTTTTAAAATGATTCACATTTATTTCATAATCTTTAAATAAATCTTTTCTATCATTTATCTTGTTTATATTATTTAGGTTATGTTATAACTTCTGCTGTATGGATAGTCACATTTCAGAGATTGTTTAATACAGCGCCTTTCGCTGTCGAGTCGCCCGTTGCACGGCGGCCGGCGATAGCAACCGATGATAGCCCAGTTTCCGGCAAATCGAAAGCAAAACCCCCGCTGCACGGCGGCCGGCGATAGCAACCGATGTTACCCCCAGCAGCCATTTCAGTACAAATATACAATGTACAATGAAATTGCAAATTTTACAGAGTTCTTAAGATTCGATTAATTCAGTCGAAGCTTCAAACACGCTACACCATGGGTGTCCAAACGCCTATAGAACCAGGAGATATTGCACGTCAAGCATGCTCTGCCAAGGTCAATAACTTTCCATATAAAATAGGAAAAACGACCTTAAAGAATAAGCTCTGCGGGTTGCTTACGACAGGGGTTACCTCGTACGAGTTACAAATGGACATATATGCGTCATACCTATTAAAAATGTTACTTGCTTTCTTATATTAAAAATGCAATGTATTTCGGATCAACCACGCCTTTTAAACTTGTTCTGCACCTTAAATAATATAATACTGTATAAAACATACTGTGGAATATATTGAGTGAAAGGTGTAGGCCCTAACTAAAAGCGACTAAGTTCGTTGGTTTAAGGAAAAATGGAACTGCAGAAGACAGACAATACAAATCTGTATGCAAATTAAATATAAAATAAAGAGCTTTCTATGTAATTTATTTTATGCTCGACCATGCCAAAATGTAGTAATTATACACCTGGTAGTAGCCTTTTAATAGACCTCATTACAGTACACCTATTCATTAAATTTCAGGTGTTCCACTAATCAGAAAACACCATTGTAGCAATATGAAAGCGCAAGTATCGATTATTCTCGTACATGCAATCGAAAGACAACTAGCGAAACGTCACGGAGGCTGGAAATCCAATACTGACGCAGAAGGTTATGTTCTGTTACTATAATAATTAGCGTTAATTGTAAATAATATTCAAATAAATTCAATTTGTCATCTCGTTTTTCAATTCTAAATCAATTTCCAGGTTATATCAAGACTAATGTTCATGTTATTCTCTAGATTATATCAAGGTCAATGACATTTGTTTCTCGGAAAAAATCAATACTTTCGCGTCTGCGCACATCTCACAATTTACGAGATATTGCACTAGGTCAGTTCCGCTCCCCAGTCAGATAACAATAACATGAATATTTATGAATAATTTCAAGTTAGAAATATGGTCGAGCATAAAAAGTCGTATGAAACTTGCCTACAATGGTAGTAATTAAGACGCTCGTATGGAAATTATGAAGCTCGCTTGCGCTCGTTTCATAAACATACTCGCGTCTTAATTACTACCATTGTAGGCTCGTTGCATAATGTACTATTATTTAATAATAAATAATTTACAAATTGTTAGGCAATTAGTATTATTGAAAACAGGTTGTTTTCGCCTTCTCCCCATTTTCAATCACTTATCACGCCCAGAGTACAAGATTTGGATCTATATAGCACTTATGTTACATAGAGTGTAACATAAATGCTGGAACAAACTCTGGGACAGAGTTTTCCACACCAAAACAAGAAAAAAATGTCATAGAGTAAAGAGGGGTAATAATTTTAATAACGGGGAAATATGGATAATGCTAATATTTTGGCAGCATTAAGACAAAACGCACGACGCCATTTTGAAAAGTGATAGGTAGTGAGAAGAAGGTGGTCTTTGTGAACCTTTTCTCTATAGGCGTAAATCAGATCCTTCAAGCTGAACTGGAAATCAATAGATTTTTTTCTCTCTTGGAAGGTGTGTAACAAAATCTCTATCTTTTGGCAGCTTAGGGTACAATATTTTAGGCCTACTTCATTTGCTTAAGCTTTTATAATAGTACATTATGAAACGAGCCTATAATGGTAGTAATTAAAACGCGAGTAAATTTGGTTATGAAACGAGTGCAAGCGAGTTTCATAATTCTCATACGAGCGTCTTAATTACCATTATAGGCAAGTTTCATACGACCTTTAAGCTCGACCACATTTCTAACTTGAAATTATTCACAAGTATTCATGTTATGGTTATGTAAGTAAGGAGTGAACTGACCTGAATTGTGAGATGTGCGCAGACGCGAAAGTATTGATTTTTTCCTAAACACGAATGTCATTGACCTTGATATAATCTAGAGAATAACATGAACATTAGGCTTGATATAACCTGGAAATTGATTTATAATTGAAAAAGGAGATGACAAATTGAATTTATTTGAATATTATTTACAATTAACGCTAATTATTATAGTAACAGAACATAACCTTCTGCGACAGTATTGGATTTCCAGCCTCCGTGACTTTTCGCTAATTGTCTTTCGATTGCATATCCGAGAATAATCGATCCTTGCGGTTTTATAATGGTACAATCAGTACAAAGGTGATTTTTCATTGGCTAAACAACTGAATTATAATGAATAGGTGTACTTTAATGAGGTGCAATAAAGGGCTACTACAAGGTGTATAATTACTACATTTCGGCATGGTCTCTGATAATGTAGTACATTTAATTTAACCTGTAAGCATTTCATAGATGTCTTAAAGGTTGGTAGCCCGAATTGCGACGTATTCTAGTATGTGGACCTCGTACTAAGATCAAATTCTCTTTTGTCGCCGAGTGGGGAAATTTATTTTCCCTCAACCCTCAAAAGCAAATGCTGGGTAACTTTCGGCTGGACCCTGACCTCATTTCACCTTCATCTCATTCAGATGTTATATAACCATTTCAGTTGAAAAGCGTCGTAAAATAACCATTTAAAAAAACCAAATCTCATACCTGATGGTGTTATTAAGATTTATATTAAGTTATATGCACTATCACCTTTACTTTTTTTAACTTCGCTCTAGAGTATGCCATTAGGAACGTTGAGGATAACAGAGAGAGTTTGGAATTGAATGGGTTACATCAGCTGCTTGTCTATGCGGATGACGTGAATATGTTAGGACAAAATCCACAAACGATTAGGGAAAACACGGAAATTTTACTTGAAGCAAGTAAAGCGATAGGTTCTGAAGTAAATCTCGAAAAGACAATGTATATGATTATGTCTCATAACCAGAATATTGTACGAAATGAAAATATAAACATTGGGGATTTATCCTTCGAAGAGCTAGAAAAATTCAAATATCTTGGAGCAACAGTTACAAATATAAACGACACTCGAGAGGAAATTAATCGCAGAATAAATATGGGAAATGCGTGTTATTATTCGGTTGAGAAGCTTTTGTTATCTAGTCTGCTGTAAAAAAATCTGAAAGTTAGAATTTATAAAACGATTGTTCTTTATGGTTGTGAAACTTGGACTCTGACTTTGAGAGAGGACTAGATTAAGGGCATGGATAAATATATAATAGGATGCGAAACTGCGGTCAGCACCATCTAGATTTGATGATCTGAAATAAGGTGATCAGCGCCCGACGTCGTAGGTAGTGAACATTAGAACTACGTGTTGGTTACATTACCGAGAGTTCTCTATTTATCCGTTCGAGATATTGTATGGGAGAGTTGAGGAGAGAAGATGGCGGACTGAAACTTACTAATAAGTGAACATAAAGTGATACGTGTGTGTATAAGCAGTGTATGTTAAACAGTGATGTTTATGGACGTTGTAAAAATAGTGTTGAATGTATTGTAAAGTAATAGTAATATAATAAATTGAACTATCTACGTAGTTCTTGCAGACTTTCCATTGTGCTGTACAATAAATACCCAAAGAATATAATCCCAATTATCTAACCTTTTGCTTTATTTTTTGTCTCTGTCTGGTTATATTTTAATCGGGTAGTGTAAAACACATCGTCTCTTTTATCTTCCTGTTGGCTCCGGTAAGAATTTTCAGTAGAATATGCTGTGAGGAGTAAAACTGTAAATGTTTTATTTTAAATTGGGTTAGTTTTGAATATCGATGAGGGCGGGAGGGAATACTTTCTGCACAGTTTAACATTTTCGTCACCAGGTGCGCTGCTAAATGCATGGAGTAATTACTCTTTTCGCTACTTGGTGCGCTGCTATTTGTAATAACGCCTCTACCACATATAGATGGCAGCAAGATCAATTTCTACAACAGCGCCTCTAGTATGTGTTACGGGAAACTCATTAAGTTTCGCATCCTATTATATATTTATCCATGTTAAGAGTGTTTGAGAATAGAGTTCTTAGGAAAATATTTGGGGCTAAGCGGGATGAAGTTACAGGAGAATGGAGAAAGTTACACAACACAGAACTGCACGCATTGTATTCTTCACCTGAAATAATTAGGAACTTTAAATCCAGACGTTTGAGATAGGAAGGGTATGTAGCACGTATGGGCGAATCCAGAAATGTATATAGAGTGTTAGTTGGGAGGCCGGAAGGAAAAAGACCTTTGGGGAGGCCGAGAAGTAGATGGGAAGATAATATTAAAATGGATTTGAGGGAGGTGGGATATGATGATAGAGACTGGATTAATCTTGCTCAGGATAGGGACCGATGGCGGGCTTATGTGAGGGCGGCAATGAACCTCCGGGTTCCTTAAAAGCCAGTAAGTATTATTATTATTATTATTATTATTATTATTATTATTATTATTATTTTAACAATACGTTAGGAAATTGATATTTAAGTGGAAGTTCAAGCGAACTGCGGCGAACGTTGGGGAAAATTGCCGATTATGCTTTAAAAGTAGGTATAATTAGGTGTACAAGCGCAAACTTTCCTACTTTTATACATGAAAACTTCGTAAAAATGCAGAAAACCCAGCAGCGGTCTCACGTGCAGGTAGAAGGATCTCTTTGGCGTCGCGAAACAAAGGTGGCGGCTGGCAGTGTTTGTGCAGGGAATGCGATAGTGTGAAGAGGATTACAGATCCCCGTTCTTAAGAAATCCCGTGACATGATGAGACCGGAGCAGCGTAAAATCCGCCAGCGACTGCATTGTCACCCTCCCAGAGGAGGCGACAGAGCGCGTTCTGATGCCGGACATTGTTCCCTCCATGATGCACCATCTTCTGTTCTCCTCCTTTCTATATTTTATTTTCTTTTCGCCTTTGTTACAGTCTTTCTATTTTCGTCTCTTATACTTTTCCTTTCCTCTTTGTTTGTCAAAGATTTGGACGTCGTCAATCTATATGCCGAGAGCTCAGTCCCCTAACTCCGGTAAGTTCAAATGAATTCGTGGAAGTTACTATAGTCCGTGTCAGCTCACTTCATAGTCTAATGCCCACGTGCATCAACGTCTGTTAGTGTAACCACTGGTTAAAATTGTCACCTAACCCGTGGTTAAGCATTTTTACAGCGGATCGACCTCGGTTACAACTTAAATAGGAGGTTAACCATAGTAATCTCTAACCGGCCATATTCGAGCGGTTAAAGGAGATAACCAGTGATTAGTAGACCAAGTAAAACAAAATGGCGGCCAGAGCCACAAATGTTTATTTTGAAGACGATTATTATTGTACAGTACTTGAATTACTTGAATGGAGCGTGAGCGTGAAGTTTCTTTAGTGGAAAGAGAGGACTCTTACGGGGAATTAGGTGACAGAAAATTTCAGGAGGGATTTCGTTTATCAAAATATACAAATGGATCACGTGATATAACACAAAAACAGTCATATTTCTACTATGGATCGGCTGCTTATATTACGATTTTATGTAACTATTATTTTCTGTATTTTAAGAGGGAATACTCGAATATGTCTTTCTCTATGTCACTGGCTGAAGAAAGAGAGGTTATGGATGGATCTTAGGATAATGAACGGTTCCCTGGTGTAAATGGGGTCCTGGATCGTACACACATTCCTACTCTTCTTTTGCATCCTTTTCCTTTATGGATATTACTTCTTTTTTATATAATATATCTAGTACATCTAGTAAGTAAGTCTATCAATACTTAACCACACATTGGGATATAATCATTTTTGCATCCAATTTTCCATTTTGTACGATTTTAACCTAACAACACTGAAAAACAAAGAAATGCAACTCGTAAATATAACAGTGCCGAAAGGCAAACAAATGCAACGCGAAAATGTAGGACACGTTCATTTCGATGTAGAATGGAGTGAGCGCAGTCGTTTTTAGACGTTGACTATTGTCTTCGCAGCGGCATGGATGCTTTCCTTTAGTCAGTTTGTAGAAACAGTGTACCATCATAGACTTTACTCTGGTTAAATGAGGTGTCAGCTAGCCATGTTTAAGTAATCGGTGATTGTGAATGGTGAACAGAAATTACATTTTAACCATGGTTACTGTTTAACTGTCGTTTCGTAATCTATGATTACTGCGTTTTTAACCGATGTTGATGCACTTTGCCATAAGAATGAAACCTAACCATTTTTCCTCCATTACTACATATGCTGGTAGATTGTGGTGATTTTCTAGTTTGCAGGTTTAACTTTCTTTTGCCAACTTCGTTTCGAATTTCGATACTGTCAAATACTACAAATGGTAGTGATTTTGTAACTGGTATGTTGGCAGCTGAGACAAATATCGACAATATTTGTCCGTACTGGAGTTCCATGTAATTAAAATTGTACTAGATTTCTGAACCGGTTACTGGAAGCTAGTGAAATTTGAATATAATAATAATTAATTAATATCAGTATTAATATTAATACATAATAGTTATTTTGTGTGTTGCGTTGTGGTTATAATTCAAGACTATAGTCAGGTAAGTTTTCGGAGTTAGTACTAATAATTTTTAGGTTAGGTCTCTTGAGTCAATTTAGTCAATTTATTTTTTTATTGGGTTATTTTACGACGCTGTATCAACATCTAGGATATAATTTAGTCAAACCAATGAATTTCGTACTGCCAGACAAAATAGTTGACATGTTGATCCCTTTCTCGTATAGTTTGCCTGTGAAAATACGTTACAAATTATTGAATTATTCAGAATAACCTTCCAACATAAAGTACGGTAAGTAAATAAGTCATTTAGTACGTAGGATCGTGTGATATCTGGTAACAGTTGGCAACACTGACAAGACGGCAATATTTGCTGTTTAGGAATTGTTCTTATGTGACCCTCACTATAGTTGTAGATTTTCCTATGTCATCATCAGGAAACGGATTTCTAGTTCCGTACCTATTTTATCCTAGACATATTTATTCCAATATTTTTTGTGCCTGAAAAGCGCCTTTTTTAGTATTACGTCTGTATTTAAAATAAAAAAATACCAGTATTAAAAATACAAAACTGACCAAAAACTACAATAAAAATGCTATTTAGAATGTAAAAAATATTCTTACATACAAACTCTGGTCTGGCAAGTTCGCTCCACATTGGTCTTAGAAGGGAAGGGAAGAGGATTTTGCCTATTTTCCTGGAAAATTCCATTCTAATATAATATTTTTTTTTATTTTATTTGGTTATTTTACGACGCTGTATCAACATCTAGGTTATTTAGCGTCTGAATGAAATGAAGGTGATAATGCCGGTGAAATGAGTCCGGGGTCCAACACCGAAAGTTACCCAGCATTTGCTCATATTGGGTTGAGGGAAAACCCCGGAAAAAACCTCAACAAGGTAACTTGCCCCGACCGGGATTCGAACCTAGGTCACCTGGTTTCGCGGCCAGACGCGCTGACCGTTACTCCACAGGTGTGGACTCTAACACAATAACGGAGGTACGTTTCAATACTATTATTTTTTAAAGGTGTTCTTGTTTTAGTAATACTGAACAGTATTTTTTTTTCATTCCTGGTCGTTTATTTAGAAAAATGTTGGGATTTTTCTTCGGTGAAGATTGCAGGAACAAGCGAAATGTCTGGCGGAAAGTCAAGAAATGCCTGAAGGATGTGAGCCGTTCAGAACAGAAGTGGTGTAGGCCTAAGTCAAAAATGGGTAATGAAGGTTAAAATAAACATTTTGTAAAATACAGCGCAAAGTAGCATTAATATTCAATTTATTCAAACTATTACTAGTCACTGGATAGCACGAAGGGCATATTAATTGCTACTTTGCGCCTTATTTTACAGAATTTTTACTTTAAACCTCATTACCCAATTTTGACTTACACCACTTCTGCTCTGAACGGCTCCTATAGATAGGCAAATCACAGAAGGGGAATGTAGGGATAAGGTTACTCTAGAGATCCAATCGATGATCAAAACAAATTGGGGAACCGAGTTATACCTCTATGAAGGAAGCAAAGTGGGCAGGCTGGGCTTAACCTAGGAGCTTGAAGAGCACTTAAAATCGTTAACGAAGAGGGGGCGAGAATATGTCCTCTTTGCGGTAGAGGCGAGACATCACACCATATTTTATCGGAGTGTGAAGCCACAGAAGCTCTGAGGAAACGATTCCTGCCAGAGTCCTTCATTACATCTAGCAGGGGACATTTGGCAACATACGATGTTTAGAGAAATGTGATCACCTTAAAGAGATTTATGTGGTACTAATGTTGTAGACACGATTTTTTTTTTAATTTCCATCGAATACTTGATAAAATATTACTTCCTCCTACACAGTCTTAGAAATGTTGTATTTATTTCGCCAATTCACAAACAATTTTGGAATTATTGCTCTTCAACCTAAAAAGAGACCTGTCATTGAAATATTTTTGAGCTGATCTCCCCTTTGTAATTCGTTACCTGATGACGTCAGGGATTGCCAGACATCACAATTCAAAATTAAACTGGAAAATTTTGTCTTATTCCATGGTTTTTAAGTATTGCTAAATGTGTTGATTTGTGTTTTTACTCTAGATTAAAATTGAAAGTTTCTTGTATATTTTCGCTTATTAACTAGGATATAATTATGATACTTAATCACTCACTTAAATTTTGTGTGACTGTAACCTGTATAGCCTATATTTTTGTGTGGTTTTACTTTGTAGTATGATTTTTATCTATTATTGTATATGTATTTCTGATGGTGTGGAAGAGAAGAGCTGATGGTCTGAAAAACTACAGTCTGTCCCACTCGAAAGTAGCCACCATAGTTTAAAGAAAGTCAAAGTACAAAAGAGTACAAAAGTACCATAAGATTGTCACAGTAGGTGCTGAAAATATCCTTGAAATATTTATAACATAAAATTAATGTTATCGGGGCTATTTTCGAGTGGGACAACGGTACTTTCTTACAATTGACTTTTAGAGAACCCGGAGGTTCATTGCCGTCCTCACATAAGCCCGCCATCGGTCCCTATACTGAGTAAGATTAATCCAATCTTTACCATCATATTCCACCTCCCTCAAATCCATTTTAATATTATCCTTCCATCTACGTCTCGGCTTCCCCAAAGATCTTTTTCACTCGGGTCTCCCAACTAACACTCCATATGCATTTCTGGTTTCACCCATACGTGATACGTGCACTGCCCATCTCAAACGTCTGGATTTAATGTTCCTAATTATGTCAGATGAAGAATACAATGCGTGCAGTTCTGCGTTGTGTAACTTTCTCCACACTCCTGTAACTTCATCCCTCTTAGCCCCAAATTGTTCTTAACTACAAATTAGAATAAATAAATAAATAAATAAACAAACAAATAAATAAATAAACAAATAAATAAATAAATTACAAAAGATACAGTTATGAATAGTATTTAAAAATAGGGTAGTGTTGGCTGATAGGTTTTCTACTTCTCGACATCAATTTCTTTAGGTTGTTCCTTATTCAATTCAAACCCAATAGTTGGATCAATAGAATTAAATTATTCACACATAATATGGGAGAGTGTTGTACTGATTTTTCTACACAGCAGTTAACCCTTAAATTCGCAAAGTATCCTATAGGATACAACAGATTAATAGGTTATATGCTATTATTTTAATAGAACAATAGAAAAAACTGGTAGGAAAATTAAAATTTCACAATACTAAGAGATGTTTTAAGATAACTGCCTCCCATTGGAGGTAGCCCTGAAGGACTCAGTATACTCTCCTACATGAATTTTACAATATTAAATGTTTACATAAATTTTGTAGAAAGAAAATTAAAATAAACATATATGAATATAAAGTGAATAAAAAAAATTAAACAGAGTGAATATGATGACTCAGAATTTGGCAAGAGCGTTTCAAAACTGAAGTTATGATGTCAGCAGTAAGTGTCTGTGGTAGTTCAAAAGTCTTCCTGAAGCTTTCAAAGAACTTGGGAATCACACCACGAGCTCCAATAAGAAGACCAATCACCTCAATGTCTTCAACCTGGTATTTTGCTGTGAAGTAATCAACTGTTGGCAGAAAAATATTGATCTTTTCTTTATTGACATCCTCCGGCTGGCTACTTCCCGTTTCAATCCTTATGGTAGGATCAATTATATATCCTTTCTTGGTAGTCTGGGAATATGCTATGATGTCAATACGTCTAGAGGAGCCATTAGTAGCAAGGCAAAAAACTTCCTCTTCTACCGTCCAAGACTTTTTTCTTAAAGCAGTTGCAATTAAGGATCGAACATGATGGTGTCTGGCATTTCGGAGGAGTAAACCTCTGTTACTGTACAACATATAAAATATGGACATTGCGATAGTTGTTTTCTTTTCAGTCCGACACGGTTTAATAAACTAGTGTGAGAGATGAAGTTTTAGCAATTTAAGGGTTGTGCGGATCAGAGACTAAGTCTACCCCAACACATTTGGAAAACCTTATATAATTATAATTAGGCTATATACTCTTGTCTGGCTTCTTAGAAATTCTTCAATTAACTATGAATGGGATTTTTTGAGGGTTAGTTGGACGTTGCTTACTACTGGCAGTTCGATTTATCCCATTGGGCAGATCACAATGCGTCTGAAGGTAGGCAGTAGCGAAGTTAGCCGACTTCCACGTAACTTCAAATCTGGCCCTGGAGTAAGCATTAAAAGACATCACTCGTTCCAACAACAGTCAGGAACCGTCCGCAACCATCGTGAGCATGCGCAGTACAGAAAAAGATTTCCAACACAATCCGAAGCAGTCCTGAACCGGAAACATGTACTGCAGTCGGGCGTTCCAACAAGCTTTTGACACGGGTTCGGAACGGTCAGAAATAGTCCGTGGATTGAGGCATGTACGGAAGAGTACGCGAGACGCGCATGCGCATAAGCTCACCAACGTCTCCTGGATACTGAAGAAAGACATGATCGACTGTTCACAAAGAGTTTGTAATATATAACTAGAGACACCAACGGCGCTAGTTTCGCGTACAAAATTGAACCGCTGTTCGGCCGCCATTAAAGGGAGTTGATGCCTCGCCGGGAGTGCGAGCAGTTCATGCTTATTGAGGAGTACAAATAAATATAAGTACACTTGAAGGGAAATAATAAGGAAATGGTGAAATACTGCGTTGCAAATATTTGTTCGAACATAGCTACTATTGTAGGATGCCTAGGAAAGCATTCATATCTTAATATTTGGAAGAATGTTCCAAATGCAGTTCCTCCTTTGAATGTGTTTACAGAATGTCGGAATATTTCTTGGATAAAGTTTTTCCAGAAACACATTAATCAGGTTTATAAGGTTGGTTTCAACAATGTATGTAAGGGTTAGATGCCATCATATTACAGTGGATTATAATAGCAGAGTGCATAAGAAAATCCTCAGACTATATCTGTCTAAAACTGTTTTGTTTCACACTAAATGAATTAATCATGTAATTTCCGTTTTGTACAGTATGTACTTCTAGTTTTTGGTTGTATTATATGCAAAGAAATTAGTGAAAATATAGCTGATGGCCTACTTAGGCCTATTATTACCACTGCTACAAACTAGGTCTCACTACTACTAGGCCCACTAATTCCACCAAAACTAGGCCTACTATTACCACTACTACTAGGCATATTATTACCACTAATACTAGGCCTACTATTACTCCTACTACTAGGCCTACTATTACTACAAAAACTAGGACTAGGACTACTACTACTACTACTACTACTACTACTAATACTAGGCCTACTATTACCATTACTACTAGGCCTACTATTGCCACAAAAACTAGACCTACTACTATCACTACTATTACACCTACTATTACCACTACTACTACGCCTACTATTACCACTACTAAGTTACTAGGCCTATTATTACCACTATTACTAGGCCTATTATTACCACTACTACTACGCCTAGTAATATTACCAAACCTAGGCCTCCTCTTACCATTACTACTAGGCCTATTACCATTACTACTAGGCTTATTATTACCATTACTACTAGGCCTATTATTACCACTAATACTAGGTCTACTATTATCACTACTACTAGGCCTACTATTACCGGTACTAATTGTATTAAAAAGTCTGTTCTGACCTCAAACCTGGTGATCATTAACTACACAATGAATAGATTGTTTTATGATAAAATTTATTCTCATTATATTTTAAATCAGTTTCCAGAATTTTTATGATCTCATATTTTACCACTAAATATTTTCAAAGCACCATATACCTTCCTCTTTCTTTGCATGAAAGGACTGAAATATAGATCATTTTAAATATTACAGTAAATATCCATTATTGTGTCCTTAAAACAATACTAGTAATACTGAAAATTAATGTTGACATTGCCATTATTCAATATTTCACATACTTATCCCGAGTGTATATGGGTGATTTAATTTATTTTTTAGAATATCGCCAAAGATGAATCATTATAATACTTTAATAAATATAGGACTCCTCTGCATTCATGTTTATTTCATCACGACTCATCCTTTGTAAAAGATGTTTAAAACAGTGTCTATCACCAGGCTACATCAATGTATTGTGGTACTGTTTTCGAATTTCGCGCCGCAAACACTCCCTTTAATGGCGGATGCTAGCCGATTCAATTTGTGACATTTTTCTTGCTGCCACTCACGGGTATGTGTCTCTAGTAAGTATTACAAACTCTTTGACTATTCATATCAATGACGTTAAAGATGAAAAGTGACAGTACAGACGAATAATAAAACTATAGATTTAATTTACATTTTCTCCAAAAAGAAAGAGAATGAAAATTATTTGGGTATTGAAATATTTAATTATAATTTCAACATGCAGCTTTGATTAAAAGTATAATAAATAACGTACATACATTAATAATTAAAAAAGAACTATTTTTAGATGAGAGTCCCCCAGTACATGACATTGAATTAGCGGAATTCTTGCCTTCCATATTTTTTGTCATCTTTTTATTGAAAATGATCGAAATTCTATTTTCTGCAATTAGAATTATCTGCGAAACGATAATAATTAAGCATCCCGTTCTTAGCAAAGATGATCACAGTTATAGCATCTCTGGATTTACTACATAACGATCCGCGAAAGCGTTCCAACAGCGTCCAGTCCAGTTTCAATCCCACAGCAGATGCTCAACTAGCGCATGCGCATAAGATGGTACAGGAACCGTACATGAACTGATCCATGAACAGCTTGTTGGAACCTAAATGCTTTCTTAGCGCATGCGTTCAATGCTTAAGTCAGCGGGCTTGAATTCTGCCTACCCTAACGAGAACCCACGAGCATTATCGAACACCTACGATTTGCGAAATTTCTGTTTGAAAGTTTCACAAGTTGGAACGTAGCCTGTTACGAGTACAATAACAGTTTTTAAACAATGTGTTTTAAAAGATGTGTTTTTTTTTAAACAGTATATTTTAGAAAATGTGATTTTTGCAAGTACGTACTGTAGTTATATTAATCTTCTGTATATTTGGTGATTTATAGTTAATGTAAGTGATAACAATAATATTATATTATAATGACTGATATAATAAGTGAACTGTTAAATTGTCCATTTTCGCGTCGTAATGACGTTGAAAAGAGAAGTATTTTGGAAAATGGACGACCCACTCTGCATTAAGCTCTATTGTTCATAAAGTCAGAAAATTTAATCCTTCATGGTATGAAACACTCTATGAAATGGAAATATAAAAATTGGAGATTTATCCTTCGAAGAGGTGGAAAAATTCAAATATCTTGGATCAACAGTAACAAATACAAACGATACTCAGGAGGAAATTAAATGCAGAATAAATATTGGAAATGCGTGTTATTATTCAGTTGAGAAGCTTTTGTCATCTAGTCTGCTGTCGAAAAATCTGAACATTAGAATTTATAAAACAGTTATATTACCGGTTGTTCTTTATGGTTGTGAAACTTGGACTCTCACTTTGAGAGAGGAACAGAGATTAAGGGTGTTTGAGAATAAGGTTCTTAGGAAAATATTTGGGGCTAAGAGGGATGAAGTTACAGGAGAATGGAGAAAATTACACAATACAGAACTTCATGCATTGTATTCTTCACCTGACATAATTAGGAACATTAAATCCAAACGTTTGAAATGGGCAGGTTATGTAGCACGTATGGGCGAATCCAGAAATGCATATAGAGTGTTAGTTCGGAGGCCGGAGGGAAAAAGACCTTTGGGAAGGCCGAGACGTAGATGGGAAGATAATATTAAAATGGATTTGAGAGTGGTGGGATATGATGGTAGAGACTGGATTAATCTTGCTCAGGATAGGGACCAATGGCGGGCTTATGTGAGGGCGGCAATGAACCTGCGGGTTCCTTATAAGCCATTTGTAAGTAAGTATGGTATGAAACACAAATGGCTAACAGGAAGTGAACTTGAAGATAAGCTGTACTGTTGGCCATGTTTGTTATTGTCATCTAAAAAAGGTACTTGGAATCAGATCATATCTGTAACTCGGTAAATCTAAAGAGACTTCAGAAGAATTTGAATCCAATTTCGGAAATGTTTCCTGAACAACAAGGGTTGGAAGACAACAGTATAACAATAAACTAGAAAAAACCGACAAATTATGAGACGGTTGACTGATGTAACAGTATTGTTAAGTAAGCAACAGTTAAGTTTTCGGGGGGCACGATGAAAGCGAGCTCTCACTGAATCGCGGGAATTACATAGAAATGTTCCGTAAATTTTGCCTGCCCTGGACATTTGACTACGAGCCGCCACTGGTGTCGATACAAAATTGCAAGTATTGTTAAAATGCACAAAAATCTCTAAGGTTCCCTTGATGATAGAGACTTCTAGTGTTTGTAGTTATACTTATTTAGGAAAGCATTTTGCACGACGAGAGTCAAAATTTCATATTTTTTTAAACGCAAAATAACAACAAATTAACATTTTTTGTGCGAAATAACACCGAAATTAACCAATTTTATACCGAAATTTGAGATTTTTATTCACAGTAAAATAGGATCCCTAAGATTATAACCTATAGCCATTCATTTATTTCATCCTGAGTATAAAGTGAATATCCTAACTTCCATTTTATTTTCGGAATGATCAACGATCTGGAAAGCTGAGAAACCCAAGTACAGCTACACCTGCTTAAGTGAGGCTACCAGTAAGGTACATGTGCCAAATAGGGCCCACTTAAAGTATCAAGATCTATTGTAATGTTACTGTAGGAGATAAAATTCTGAAAATTGTACTAAAACATATATCAGGGTGAGCGGTAAAAAAGACGTGATCTTAGATTTAGAGTTATTGAAAAACTTGTCTATAATAGTGCAATATTTAAAATGTGAGTAATGGGCCTTATTTGGCACAATCGTTCCAAATAAGGCCCACTATCAGTCCCAAATAAGGCCCATGTGTAAATAAAAAATGATTATGAAATAAAATAGAAATACAATAATTGTATTTAAACGAAATGAAGTATAATAATAATATTCAAAGTTAAGTAGACGAAAAACACATTCTGGACAAACAAAATGGATATTTTGTCCTTAGTCTAAAGATCACACTCTGAGTAAACAAAACAAAAACTGTTCTTAGGCTAATATCACATTTTGGGGAAAGAAAACTGAATATTTTCACCATCAATCGTTCTATGTTTCAAGTCCTTTCGAGTCAAAATAACGCAAGTTTAAGCTCTCTAAATAAATAAAAGTTTTGTGTGTAGGTATTACATACCAAAAGCATTAAAATATTAAATTTTAACAAATAAACACAATTATTGTGCTACAAATAATTAATTAAATTACGAATTTAGAATAATTATCGTAACTTTGATAATTATCTTCACAATTTTCTAATAAATAAATTACTGTATGTTACAGAATGTCTTTATGAGCCTCAAAATAAGAAAAACCTTGAAGAAAATTCATGTTCCAAATAAGGCCCACGGGCCTCGTTTAGCTCATCTATAGAGGGCCTTATTTGGAGCTCCCTGTAAATCCACACTTTCATTCGTAGGTTTACTAAGGGATAAATAAATACACGTTAAGTGGAAAATATCAGTAAAAAAAAAAGGTTAAGGTATCCCCGTAACATACCATGAAGGCACTTGGGGGGCATGGAGGTAGAGCCCCATGCTTTCCATGACCTCGGCACTAGAATGAGGTGGTGTGGTCGGCACCACGCTCTGGCCGCCTTTTACCCCCGGGAAAGATCCGGTACTCAATTTTATAGGAGGCTGAGTGGACCTCGGGGCCGTTCTGAAAGTTTGGCAACGAGAAAAAATCCTGTCACCACCTGGGATCGAACCCCGGACCTTCCAGTCCGTAGTCAGCTACAGTATCTTATTCTACTAACCATATGCTTTGAAATGACATATGCCATGTTCATTTAAGTTCAGTTACGAAAAAATGCACAAAGTTTATTAAAATACCTCGAAATAGTAGCGACAACAGCTTCAGACGCTGTTCAATGCTCAACTAAAGCAAACACGATGAAATCGTTCACTTAAACTGTTGCAGTTTTTAGTGTAGCCTTTAGAGGCCAGGAACTGTCAGAAACATTAAGAATCTTGTGGAAATTGTAATGTTGTCTTAATAAAATGACAGATGGGCCTTATTTAGAACCGGGCCTTATTTGGATCATGTACCTTACTAGAAATAAATATCTGCGCCATGACTCTGTTCAAAGACGCCACAAAAGGACGCTAAATGAGCAAAACAAATGAATTAGCCTCGGCTGCCACTTTGTGCCGTTGAGAAGCACGCGGATAATGATTCACTTATTTTTTCTGTTCTGTGGTGGAAAACCTCGTTACAGCGCCCTGCAGAACTGGAGTTGCGCCGGCCTCGGGACGGGCTTGAAGAACGAACCAATCAGGTTTTTGTTTTGTGGCACGACAAAGTCTCTTTTATTTACGGTTAAATCAGTGGATAAGCCCCCCTCCTCTGCCGCGCCCCGGGCTGTATTGGAAACTCGCCCCCATTATCCGGCCAGCATCGCTTTGAGTTCCGTCGCGCATTAAGGAGGGGGCATTTTGAATATGAGGAACATATGAATGATGGCGCGACGGATGCCCTTTGATCCTTAAAACTGTGTTTACATTCTATTACAATGATAAGTGCCGCTCCTTTCCTGACGTTTCGCAAATCTGTAATTTACAAACATAGGCACTGCTCCTGCCCCGTGGGAAAAAATATAAAAATGGAAATTATATGGTATGGCATTCAACGTTGTTGTTTGATGAGCAATTCTGCTACATCATTTCCACATAATGATAGTAGCTTTATAGATTTCATTCCGAGCACAGCCTAATCGAAAGTCTTTACTCGTTTTATGGAGCATCCCGCGGTATCAGGATCCCATTTTTTTTAGGTTTCCCGAGGCTATAGCTATAGGAAGTTCTCTAAAAGTGATAACTTTTGTCTTTCTGAATTTTATATCTCATTCCAAATGCTAATTTAACTGTAACCAACACTCGTCCGGGGGATCTGTTTACTTGGCGGTGATGGTAGCTTACTTGCAGTGTGTTCTGTAAGAATAAAGATAGACGTTCATGCATATTTGCACCACGTACCTCAGCGCTTTCACTCGTGTGCATTGTTATGACTAGGGACCGGATTTTTACGTAATATCAAGGTGTGAAATATGTACATATTTATGTAAGAAAAATAAGCTGAATATGTACCAAAATATGTAAAATCATGAAAATATTTAATATCAATATCTAACAGGTATAGGATAGGAAGCAATCAAGATGAATGCGAACGTGTCAGCTGTGCGTAGTGTACCTGGCAGGTCTTCGGGCAGTAACCTCTGTCGACGTTGCGACAGGGAGGTTGAAACCCTTGCCCATGTCCTGGGGGCTTGTCCACACGGTGAACTTCTACGAAATACGCGGCATCATACAGTAAGATCTATAATAGCAACTGCCTTAAGGAACAAAGGTTATTCAGTATATGAAGAAGTACACGGCATATCCAGTGAGGGCAGTAATCGAAGAATCGACATAATTGCATTTAAACCTCCCTCTCTTGAAGGTTACATCTTAGACCCTACTGTGAGATTCGAATCGCACGAACACCAGCCAGAAGAAGTATACACGAGGAAAAAAGGAATATGAACCTTGCATCAGTTTTTATAAGGACAAATACCATCTGGAATCCATCGTCATTACGGGACTAATGATAGGAGCCCGTGGGACCATACCCCGGTTCCTAGTCGACTTCTGTAAATCTTTTGGCCTGCATAAAATATTTTAAGAGATCTAACAATTGCAGCACTCAAAGGCTCAATAGCTATTTTCAGGCATCATACATATGGACCGTGACTAATTCGCATCTCCTTGACGTTACTTCGTTTAATATAATGTGTTTCAATATAATTCAAATTGTTATTTTTCACTCTAACAACAATGTATCACTAAGCCTCAAGGCATTTACTCTATTGTATCATGGTACTCTTTGTCGATGGCAACCTGTAGTGGTTACAGAAAGATATTAAATCTAAATCTCCAGTTGTGATTTCATAGACTTTTTACCGCACACTTGACACATTACTATTTTTCCATATGTAGTGAAAGCTTCGTCCATCGTAATCCATGATTTTATTTTTGTCGTTAGGGTTGAAGATAAAGGGGCCATTTTAGTTAGTTAAAAGCAGTAGATAAACTCACTTGCACTTTACAGGTACTGTAAGTACTAAAACTAGAGAACTGAGTGAAATGAATGACACAACATTACTGCAACCACTGTTTCGCTTTACTGGATTAGGAGAAAATAAGAGGAGATGTGGGACACATGCATTTTAGCTGCTCCCTGTAAAAAATGAAGTACTGTACCTACTAAAATCTCAAACTATAAGCATTTAAAATCTGTTGTTTGAAAAATGACATTCCTGTCTCATTCAGAAGGGCAGGATTATTCCAGCCGAGTACCATACTTTCTAATTCCTCGGAAAATCGCATTTCCGTATAGGTCTACTAAATTAAAATAAAGGGGTCAAGCAATAACCTAAAACGTTATTTATTTAAATGTTCCAACATCTTTCCAGTTTGTTCCTTTACTTCAGCTTCTTTTCAAAAGTTGGCTACTTTATTGCGGCTCATGTCAGACTTGACACGGGGTTTCCCTGGAAGGATTAAGAAGAGGGTGGGTAAGGTTGCAAATTGCATGGGAACGGCTTAAGACGTGTGCAGAACAATTATAATTCGAGACAAATCATGTCAGCCTCGTCCCACTTCACCGCATGAAGGCAATGCTATTTTCTGAGTGATTTTTACAATACAAGGTAGTTATATGAGAAAAGTTGCCTTTTGTCCACTCATATTTAGAGTCGGTGGTATGGGGTGAGTGCTTCTATTACTTCCTGGAACTAAGGACGTTATGTTTCGTCCCGAAATATATCCTTTCATGGGTAGGTAAAAAGGCTTTTTAAATCTGTGTATTTCAAATTGTAAACTTCCCCAGCAGAATTTTTTTTTTCCTTTTAGAGAAGTAAACATGAATAAAACCCCTAAATATGTAGATTTATGTAATATCAAGCTATAATATGTAAAGTGGGGTAAATATGTAAAAATATGTAGTATCCAATTTTAATATATTAATGGTAATTACAAAATTCGCAAAGATTTGTTATTTATATACGGTTAGGTTAAAAGGAATATAATATGTAATTACATAAAAATCCGGTCCCTAGTTATGACGATTGCCTAACCTCTAAGCGCTCTTGACTTTTTTCCGCAAAAGTCAGTGATCCACAAACATCAGCTGCAGCGCTTAAAATCGAACTAAAAGACGTAATCAATTGATGTTGTGTATAAGTATACAGTAGCTTTTGTGAGTCAGTTACAGTATGGCTAGCAGAGTGATGTTAAAAACGCTCAGAATCTCAACTGAATTCTCTTCTCTGTGGGAAGTGATTATTTATTTTCTAAGATAGGCAATGGAGCACAGTGTTAAGGTAAGTAAAATGTTAGCCTATTACCACTGATAGAAAATTCTATGTAATGTTTTATCAAATGTTTTTCCAAAAAAAAAACCGTCATAAACTTATCTGATTTTGATATAATAGTGCAATATTTTATTTCATTTCATGATAAACGTTTTCGGTTTTTTAAAAACCATCATCAGATCATCATTCACTCTTAAGTTGAACAGTTACATTATAAACATTGAAAGACAAAGGGTTACATAGAACCAAATCATATTAAAAGTGTAATATCATGCAAAGGAATGATATCATAAAACATTAAATGTGTATACAAATTTAAATTGTTAAAATGTTAAAATCAAGCGGTAGGTTTAATGAAAATTATTATGTGGAATATACAGCATGCGCTTCCTTGCAAATATATAAAAATGTATCTTATAATTGTGTATAATAAATGTCATAATGTCTGCATTTACAAGCCACAAGTTAATATACAGTTATAAATCGGTGAAAATGTGAAGATAATGTATGCAGCATCATGTTTATAGCTGTACATAACGCCTGGAGGCAGGTATGGCCTTGTAATCTGAAAATTACGTAAAACTTTTGTTGTATTAAAGTTGCTGTTGAGAACAAACTTGCTTTTTAGCAATAAAGGTGCATTAATAATTATTAACGTTAAATAATTATTATAAAATGTGTATAATTCTTCAATTATTGATTTTCTAATAATTAGAAATAGTAGAGTTGATGATGCTAGAGCTTGTACAATAAAGTACTTTAATGAGGCTTCTGTTGTGTATACATTTTTATTACTTGATATTAGAGGAATAAATGATAATAAATTAATTTCTAATCCTATTCATGCCCCTAATCATGAATTTGATGAAATTGAAATTAATATACCTGGTAAAATTCATGTTCTGGGAATAATAAATAGTAAAATATCGCTGCAATCAAAAAGTATTGGGAATAAATTTGAATAAGGAACAAAACGACGTTTCCTTACCAGGCAGGATTCGAACCACGAAAGTCTTAGTTACCAGTCTATCGTGCTCTGGAGTGAACAAGGCTCTGAAATCAGCTACAAGGGTCGGTCCGGTTTTTTTGTCACTACTGTACACATCTAGGCCTATAATTAAATATATAAACAAATAGGGTGCTATGCATAGACATTTCGCTAGCCAGCGCTACGAGCGTGCTAATCTAACGTCGGCTCTCGACTGATTACTTGTACAGGATTCATATCATATCATACCGCTAACACTGGTTTATGAATATGAAAAACGTTAGTTCGCTGATCATCCACCGGGAGCCCGCGCTAAGAATGTCTATGAATATGGCCCTTAGCGTAAATACTCTACTTAACACGACGCTTGCCGATTGTAGGGAACTTGCTCTGCGTATTAGGTTAAAGTTGCCTAAATCCGTAATACATTTTGTTCACTGAATGTTACGGGGTTAGGTATGTTGATAGGAAGTTCACAGATGTCTCAAAAGCAGGCAAAAGAGGCACTGTTTCGAGAAAGATGTCTGGCGCTATAGTTGAACGGCAAAACTTTGACTGACATTCAATTTAAGAAAAGTATCACGGGATTAGGGGTATCACGAAATTAGGCAACTTTACCCTATATCTAAGTAGGCTACATAGATAAACATTGGCTTTCTCCTATATCAACGGAGCAGTGTACTAAAGAATTAGCTGCCCACAGTAACTGTAATGTTGAGAAACCAAAGCTTTCTATAAAAGATTATCGTCAATTGAATAACATCAACCTTGACTAGATAATGCTTACTCAACTGACGAAGCGCTTTGTATGCACGACCTTATTCCGGATGTCACGTGACAGGCTAAGCATTCACAGAGGATGCTAATTTAATTAATCTCTCCGAGTATGTTCTAGTATTTCTCAATGCAACATTCCAAGTAAGTTTTCATAACCGAACAATTAGACTAGATGGCATTTCGGAAGGCGGTCAGCTGCTATATGCGCCGTAGCATTTCGGGTATGTGACGTTACAAGCTTGTACAGTAGAACCAATCGGAATAAGTCTATAACAAGCACTTCCTGAGTTCGTTTGTTCACGTGTGAGTGTTTCAATACATTGAATAAGTAAAACTAACATTTACTGTGTGTGTGTAAGATAAATAAATGGAAGAAGAGACTGTAAAAAGACAAGTATTGCACAGGCAGGCGCGGAAAATAGTGTTTAAAGTGTATAATTATTTTAAAAAACGTTTACGAGCAGAACGCTGCCGGCAATCATGGTGCTGACTGCAATGTTGTCAACGCGCAAGAAACGACTGCATAAGCATGCGGTGTGGGATTGAGAACCGTGCAAAGAATATTGTTAGTGAAGGAAAGAGGGTTTGTTTGGTGTCATGCTTACAGTAATCAACGGCTAAGGTCATTATTGTCTTTTGATAATCTAAATTCTCTCCTGCGCTATTTGTATTGCACGTGCGCGTGAAGTACGATGTGGCAATGTTGTACGCTGCCTTGCTCTCTCTATCTGTCTCTCTCGATGCAAACGCTAAAACAGACTAGCGCCTTCCGAATTGCCGTCGACTCTACTAAGAGCCGATACAGTAGTTTCTATTTTCATTTGCTGTAGAAATTGCGTTTGCAGCTTCACCAGAGGTTACGACATGAGTTTATTAACAGTTTTCTTGTCAGTTCAGTTTGGTTCAATCGTGTTTATTCTGACATTGTCTCGTGAAATTCAGTTCAGTTCAAAAACGTCCGTTTTGATCATATCAACCAGTTTGATTAAAAATTACTTTTAAGTCAATTCAGCGGAAGTTGAATGCAGTTGAATTACACTTATTTCAATTCAGTTTGTGGAAGCAATTCAGTTTTCAACTAATTTATGTTTGATTACACCAAATTTAATCGAATTGAACTGCGATAACTGTAGATAAGTTCCACCCTTCTTTCAATTGTCAATTTCCCCCTCTTCCTTCCCGCTCTCTCAAACCCCACCCTTCATTTAAATTTTTATTAAATTGCAATTTCATAGAAGGGTTAATGGAGTGTTGGCAGATGGAATAAGACTGAACGTCACAATGTTTGCTTGTATTTTTATAAAGCAACTTGGGAAAAATCATAGGACTTCAATTTAATATCTCTGTGGTCTAGGGAACACGAAGCTGGTTATCGTCTGCGATGTTCCTCGGCCTGACCGCATTACCCCATCTTTCCAAACTCCAAATTCTTCTCATTTTTCAAATTCTTCACACCTCTACACCTACCTACCTTGTCTCCCGTTCCAGTTACCTATCAAAGTATCACAATCTCCTCACACGCTCGCAAATAGCAGTATACTAGCCATACCAAGATATAAAACATCACCGTATTCATCATTATTCACTATCTCGCTGTCGCGTTTATGGATACCCTGCCCAGTGGCATCAGAAACCATCGGAATTTAACAGCAACGGTATTAAAAAACAAACTTATACGCATTTTCTTACTGAGTAGAGTATAGTGCAGCAAACTGAAATTTTTAACTTTATTGCAAATGTTTCGTAATTGTTGCTTTTGTTTCTCTTCATATTTGTACAATCAATTATTTTGTTATCTTTACATGTTTATTTATTTACCTTAATAACTAATTATATTATTTATTTGTTTACTAATTATTTTATTCATTTATTTGTTAATTAATTAATTAATTAATTAATTAATTAATTAATTAATTTATTTATTTATTTCAATTAATCCGACAAGATTAAGGCCCTACGATCTTCTCTTCCATCCTACCAGATAGCACATACTAATAAATACGCTCGTACAACAAATAAAAAAAGTGATAATGGATAATGAAATATAGGGCTTATATTCAAACCCAAAAGAGGATCAACGGAATCACAAGGGAACACTGAAGAGCATATATAACAAAAAATAAAATAAAAAGAAAGATGAAATAATAATAATAATAATAATAATAATAATAATAATAATAATAATAATAATAATACTTACTTACTGGCTTTTAAGGAACCAGCAGGTTCATTGCCGCCCTCACATAATCCCGTCATTGGTCCCTATCATGAGCAAGATTAATCCATTCTATATCATCATATCTCACCTCCCTCAAATCCATTTTAATATTATCCTCCCATCTACGTCTCGGCCTCCCCAAAGGTCTTTTTCCCTCCGGCCTCCCAACTAACACTCTATATGCATTTCTGGATTCGCCCATACGTGCTACATGTCCTGCCCATCTCAAATGTCTGGATTTTATGTTCCTAATTATGTCAGGTGAAGAATACAATGCGTGCAGTTCTGTATTGTGTAACTTTCTCCATTCTCCTGTAACTTCATCCCTCTTAGCCCCAAATATTTTCCTAAGGACCTTATTCTCAAACACCCTTAATCTCTGTTCCTCTCTCAAAGTGAGAGTCCAAGTTTCACAACCATACAGAACAACTGGTAATATAACTGTTTATAAATTCTAACTTTCAGATTTTTTGACAGCAGATTAGATGACAAAAGCTTCTCAACCGAATAATAACACGCATTTCCCATATTTATTCTGTGTTTAATTTCCTCCCGAGTGTCATTTATATTTGTTACTGTTGCTCCAAGATATTTGAATTTTTCCGCCTCTTCGAAAGATAAATCTCCAATTTTTATTGTTCCATTTCGTACAATATTCTGGTCACGAGACATAATCATATACTTAGTCTTTTCGGGATTTACTTCCAACCCTATCGCTTTACTTGCTTAATATTAATAATAATAATAATAATAATAATAATAATAATAATAATAATAATATTTATCCGACAGTCTCTAACATAGTCAGGGAAAGAATTTCAGAGTCTTGGAAGTGATACACTGAAAGATGATGAGTAGAAGTATGTTATGTGCAAAGGAATAGAGAGAAAGTTCCGTGTTCGTAGGTAAAAGGTGAACAAAACGAGATGCAAGATAAGGTTTTTACTTTTATCATTAGAGATAATTAAGGGGTGATTTATCTCTTTGCACGTTTGTGGATAAAACGTACGGTTCTCTTGCAATTTAAATAAAAAGATTAAGCCGTATTGTTATTTTCTGCATTAGGATGTTAGGGGAACAACTTACAAAACTCCGTTGATCTGTGCATGCGTCAATTTTAAACAGCGACACAATATACTATCCACCTCCTCCTTCCTGTCAGACAATAGTAGCGCGTCGATGCGTCAGATGACTTGTCAATCAGTAGCGACAATGGTTCAGATTAATGGAGGGAAATTCCAGACTCCGCCTCCAGCACAGTGGTAAGGTTTAGTAACCTCCTACAACGGAGTTTTGCCAGTTGTAGACCTATAGCATCGTGCATTATAGACGATGTATTCGGTTCAGGTTTGTCGAGTACGGCGAAGTTCGATATTCGCCGATGTTCGCTCTGCAGGAGGAGGCCTGTCGTGTTTGTTTCACCTTGTTATAAAAATATTCACTGTCCTCCACTCATGTTTTAACTTTTTAAGAATTGTAGCACAGAACTTGCGATTAGTTTTTGATAGGAAATGAGATGTTTCTGATGTCTTGGTTGCCTCTCTCATGTTCGAACACTGCACGACAGTACAGTAGGTACTAAGGGACGGAATGCTGTTATTCAGACCTCTGTTCGTGTGTGTATTCGTAGGTGAGCTGGCGATGCGCTGTTGCCAAACAACGCAGATTTTCAGCCTAATTTTCTAATTAACCATGCACTTAATTACAAAACGTATTATAGGTTTGTTATTTGTTTCAATGTATTATATTGCTACCTTCAATCTGCTCACTTATATAAAAACAAGGTTGTAAAGCCTCATTCACAATGAAAATTAAACATAACGTAAGCGTTAACTTAAAAATGTAAACGTTACGGTAAAATCAAGAGCATTTACGATGGGAACATAAACATAACCGCAAAGATACTTGGTAACCATGGAAACATAACAACGACGCCATTTCCTCATATTCTGTCGTATACTTCAGCGCTCCACGATTGTGTTCTGTTTACACGTAAGCATAAAGTTTGGAGTTTGCAAACTTTCATGTTAAAGTTTTACGGTAATGTTTATGTCAGTGTTTATGTGAATCATTGTGAATGATCCTATTTGGTAGCCTGGGCGCAAACTTCTGTGTTTATGTTACGGTTATGTTTAATTTTCATTGTGAATGGGCCTTAACCATCAAATATAAAATTATTCAGAATTTTGGAAAGACACATTGTACAATTTTTGGAGCAAAATTCACAATCAGACATATGTCCTGGTTTTAATACGAGTGCACACATTACCCTCAGCGCATCTTTAACAGCCCGGATCCATGAAAAAATCAAACTTTTAAGAAATGAGGGTTATAGCCAGTGCCAGCGTTTTCGGCGCGTGTCTTTGAGTAAAATGCCAGTCAGTGAGCACTTGTTGCCAGTGCAGCTGAGAACGGTACCACCCAACATGTCATTCAGCAATCTGCCCATTACGTCAAAGCAAGACACTCGCATCGCACTTCGCGTTTCTGGGGTGTGTGTCCTTCAGTACACTGTCCAGTCAGCGGTATCTGTTGCCACTTCGGCTGAGAGTGGTACCACCTCCTAAACAGATTTGACACCAGCAATCTGCCAATCACAGTTGTCAACTTTCTCGCCTACATTTTGTGGCAAAGATAAGATACTCGCTCTCAACGTTACCATTACTTATTTCACACGCCAGAAACGGTGGCACTTGCTGTAAAATCTTGTTCTGGGTGGCTGTTCATTTATTTTTAGTCTATGTATTCTTGGTTCTAACCTGGTGTTCCATCGAATAATTACGTAATCTAAAGTATTTTTCATAATTTCAATTTTTCAAAGGCGTAAATTTCTTTCTTTACAGTGAGACGTTACACGAAAAGATACTTTATTTCCATGGTGAGTCGAGGAGTAAACAATTATACCACGGAACAATATACATTACAGCTATGAGCACATTAATTGGTTCTTATTGTCGACAAATGAACCAATTACAATACAAATAACACTAGCTAATTGCTGGAGTATACATGTCCAGCGCAAAAACAAGCTCAAATCATACAAGAAAATTTGTAGTATAACCGAATTAACACGTTTGCGTGCGCTCGTAACGACTATTGCGTGTAATTGTGGTTTCAGTGGATGTGCCACTGGATATAGCATTTCAGTGACATGGGGTGACAATGTGGGCAGATAAGAACTATGATTCATGTCTCTTCTTAATGCAGGTACGCACGCGACGCCACAATCGCATTCAGTCGCTGTTACTCAAAATTAAAGGCGTGTTGGATTCTTTACAGCTGTTGTTTTCAAAACTTTGTTCAACTCGATAAGATAACGCGAGTTCGTAATTCTCAATCCTCCAATTTTCTAGACGTCACCCCTATAATAATAAAAAGAATTTATATTACGCAAATATCATAGCCTGCATCTGTTAATAAAAAGAAAGAGGCGGTAGACGATTTGTTTTTGTTTAAAGTCAATATTTTAATAATAATAATAATAATAATAATAATAATAATAATAATAATAATAATGATTTATTTAACCTGGCAGAGTTAAGGCCATACGGCCTTCTCTAACACTCAACCAGGAGTAAAGACTGCGTTACAAAGACACTACAAATTAACAAATTACACTACAATTTTACATACAAAACTGAATAAGATAATAATAATAATAATAAAAAATAAACAACAAATAAGAAGAAATCAGACATAATATATAACATACAGAAAGAAAGAAAAAAGCATAATAATATGTGAACAGCAGGTCAAAATAAATGAGGCATACAAAAAAAAAGACAATTATTCATAATAATAATAATAATAATAATAATAATAATAATAAAGAAGAATAGTAATAATTATAATAATAACAATAATAATAATAATAATAATAATAATAATAATAATAATAATAATAATACTAATAGTAGTAATAAAATAGTGCAGTACAAAGTATACAGTGAATACAATATTTCTAAGTACACACAATAAGGAAAATTAAGATTTATATATAAATCAACTTATCACATTAGAGATATAACATTATCGGAAAATATGAAAACAAAAATATAAAATAAGTTCAATATCATTAGAACATAAAAAAAATGTGAATACGTGGAAACATGCAATATAACACTTGTCATAATAGTAAGTTAGTTTGGCAACTCGTCATAAGATAATTTTCTAACTTGGATTTGAAAGAATTCAATGTTCGGCAGCCCTTGACTTCAGGCGGCAGAGAGTTCCAGTGACGAGAGGTAGCAACAGTGAAGGATGAGGAATACAGAGACGATGCGTGAAGTGGAATTTCTAGCGTGTTATCGCGTTGTGATCGAGTATTAATATTATGATAGCGAGAGAGAGTATGAAATCGAGCGAATAAATAATAGGGGGATGAAGAGTGCATAATTCGATATAAGAGAGAAAGTGAGTGCAGATTTCTCCTCTCATGTAACCTAAGCCATGATAACTTCTTGAAAGAAGGTGAGATATGATCATAGTATCGAACATTACAAATGAAGCGGACGCACGCGTTATGAACACGCTGTAGTTTCTGAGCGGAATCAATCCTGAGATCACTGAACAAAACGTCGCAATAATCGTTGCGATGGGAACAGATAAGGACATGTAGCGAGAAATACAAATTCTTTTATGTTATAGATTCCAGGGAAGATTACTCTTGTAGAAAACAGTAGGCGTTAGCAATATACCGAACTTTATAAACTCATTTCTTTTTCTTTCGACTCCTCAGCAAATGGATTAAAACTATTACCACATCAAATTTCTTGCACTGATCTCCTATTATAGACTGTCGTGGTAATTTTGGTGTAAGTTACAATTTATTGAACAAAACTTTACCTAATCTTCAAACACATGCCAATTTAATATATCCTTCGAAGGGGTGAAAAAATTCAAATATCTTGGAGCAACAGTAACAAATATAAATGACACTCGGGAGGAAATTAAACGCAGAATAAGTATGGGAAATGTCTGTTATTATTCGGTTGAGAAGCTTTTGTCATCTGCTGTCAAAAAATCTGAAAGTTAGAATTTATAAAACAGTTATATTACCGGTTGTTCTGTATGGTTGTGAGACTCGGACTCTCACTTTGAGAGAGGAACAGAGATTAAGGGTGTTTGAGAATAAGGTTCTTAGGAAAATATTTGGGGCTAAGAGGGATGAAGTTACAGGAGAATGGAGAAAGTTACACAACGTAGAACTGCACGCATTGTATTCTTCACCTGACATAATTAGGAACATAAAATCCAGACGTTTGAGATGGGGAGGGCATGTAGCACGTATGGGCGAATCCAGAAATGCATATAGAGTGTTAGTTGGGAGACCAGAGGAAAAAAGACCTTTGGAGAGGCCGAGATGTAGATGGGAGGATAATATTAAAATGGATTTGAGGGAGGTGGGATATGATAATAGAGACTGGATTAATCTTGCTCAGGATAGGGACTGATGGTGGGCTTATGTGAGGGCGGCAATGAACCTCCGGGTTCCTTAAAAGGCATTTGTAAGTAAGTAAGTATCTATTTCATATTGTCTATCATGGAGTGTTAAAAATTTGTGTTGATCACTCTGATACTGCCTGATAAAAAAAAATATATTTACCAATGTAAGAAATGACACATCATATTCAAAGCAATACTATTGTGGACGCAGCTGTGATACAGTAACTAAATTCATACACGTGTACATTACACATGTTTAGAATATGCTTCCAGTATATATAGTAATATATCATTAATATTTTGTTAGTAAATTACAATTACAAGGCATTTGTAAGTAAGTAAGTATCTATTTCATATTGTCTATCATGGAGTGTTAAAAATTTGTGTTGATCACTCTGATACTGCCTGATAAAAAAAAATATATTTACCAATTTAAGAAATGACACATCATATTCAAAGCAATACTATTGTGGACGCAGCTGTGATACAGTAACTAAATTCATACACGTGTACATTACACATGTTTAGAACATGCTTCCAGTAAATATAGTAATATATCATTAATATTTTGTTAGTAAATTATAATTTACAAACGTGGGGTAGGGGAGAATGTTGTACCTTTAAACACTTTACACATTTTATTTTTCTTTAATTTTGGGAAATGAAATTTTTTAAATGAAAAATGGTTGAAATAATTATTGAAGATCTTTTACAACGTACTGTATGTATTTTCCTGTTTTACAGATCTATTAAGATGGAAAAATAAAATGAAGGGATATGTAATTTGTTCAAAGGTACAACAGATTCGTCTACCTTGGAATATTCCCTCTTGTAAGTTGAAACACATGTAAGAATCACATTATTGTGAATTAAGAAATATATGATTAATAACAACATTTTTAGTTACAATCAATTTTATTACAAACGTAACTTTATTTTAATATCTGGTACCTTAATTCGAATTTTAGGTTGTTTGCTTACCATAGAGATAACCATTTTAAATTGTTAATTAATGATGTACACATGATTTGTAAATATGTTAGATGTAAATTGTTTGATATATATTTCACAGCCATCATATGGTAAATATCTTGTATAAGATATTGTCGAGTCAAATGCCTGAAGTTGCCCGAGGGCGAAAACGTTAGCACGTTAGTTGTCTGTAACATTCAATGAATATTTACATTTGTAAGTATTGTTGATGTTTTTTAAACCATGTTATATCATTTAGACTGAATACTAAAATAGAAATTATATTGTGTTGCATTAATTATCTTTGTTTACGTATCTATATACATAATATGAACTGGTAATGGAAATTACAGGAAAACGGCTGAACGGATTTTAATAAATCATCCCTCTTTTTGAAGTTTGGAACCCAAAGTTTTTCAGAAAAATAGTAGTTTTCAGTGAAATGTCAATTTTCCTACATCATTTTCCTATTTTCCAAAATCCTTCTTTCGTCGGTTTTGAGAACTAGCTAATTGCATTTCAGAATAAAACAAAACACATACTACAGTAAACAACATTACAAGAAGGCCATGACCTGCAGGATTGCTGTCATATTTAGAGTTAAAATTCAATTGGTTATTCACATGTCAGGTTGCGCAACTTCACCTTAACCCATGACATATAGTAAATATTGTAACTATGCTGTTGTAAAATTGAAAATTAATATGTAATGTATTTATTATTATTATTATTATTATTATTATTATTATTATTATTATTATTGCTATTATTATTATTATTATTATTATTATTATTATTATTGTCAGTTATCAATATCATCATTGCTATCTCTGTTTTCTTTCTTTTCGTTGTATTAGCTCGATGAGAGCACTATAGTGTACTTTTGACTCTGTTGACCCTCTATAGGGCTTTAACTTAAGTTGTATCATTTTCATCAGTGTTTGTATTTCTTTTTTGTATTTATATGTGCTATCTGGTAGGATGGAAGAGAAGGCCTTATGGCCTTAATCCTGTCAGATTAAATAAATTATTATTATTATTATTATTATTATTATTATTATTATTATTATTATAAAAACTTGAAGACTCGCTAAAAATAATTTACAGGTTCGATTCTGTGGTGTGTAATTTTCTGGGTACAGCTGTGTATTCGATATTAAAAACTACAAAACTTGAGTGGTTTGATGACATTATTTCCATTAGAAATGAATTATTATTGTAGTTAATGCTATGATGTGACTATTTTTCATTAATTATACGGATAAATCGCAATACAGCGAACGCCAGTAGGGGACGTTATCCCCATCCACATGAAATGTGCATTCGACACAACACTCGCCTATCACGTGGAGTGTCTTTTGAGCTAGTAGAGGAAAAGTGGAAGGGGTCGTGGACGGAGCTTCTACGTTCGCTATATAGCGATTTGCCCAATTATATATGATTAATTATATGATATGAAAGTGAAACGTTTTGGGGTTATATAAGTAGATGTAGAGGATATCTTGCAGAGTCCGTATAGGTCAGTTTCTATCTGATGCTTTTCCAATTCACTGCGGGCTAAAGCAGGGAGATGCACTATCACCTTTACTTTTTAACTTCGCTCTAGAATATGCCATTAGGAAAGTTCAGGATAACAGGCAGGGTTTGGAATTGAACGGGTTACATCAGCTTCTTGTCTATGCGGATGACGTGAATATGTTAGGATAAAATACACAAACGATTAGGGAAAACACGGAAATTTTACTTGAAGCAAGTAAAGCGATCGGTTTTGAAGTAAATCCCGAAAAGACAAAGTATATGATTATGTCTCGTGACCAGAATATTGTACGAAATGGAAATATAAAAATTGGAGATTTATCCTTCGAAGAGGTGGAAAAATTCAAATAGGCTATCTTGGAGCAACAGTAACAAATTAAATAACACTAGGGAGGAAATTAAACGCAGAATAAATATGGGAAATGCGTGTTATTATTCGGTTGAGAAGCTCTTATCATCCAGTGTGCTGTCCAAAAATCTGAAAGTTAGAATTTATAAAACAGTTATATTACCGTTTGTTCTGTATGGTTGTGAAACTTGGACTCTCACTCTGAGAGAGGAACATAGGTTAAGGGTGTTTGAGAATAAGGTGGTTAGGAAAATATTTGGGGCTAAGAGGGATGAAGTTACAGGAGAATGGAGAAAGTTACACAACACAGAACTGCACGCATTGTATTCTTCACCTGACTTGATTAGGAACTTAAAATCCAGATGTCTGAGATGGGCAGGGCATGTAGCACGTATGGGCGAATTCAGAAATGCATATAGAGTGTTAGTTGGGAGGTCGGAGGGAAAAAGACCTTTGGTGAGGCCGAGACGTAGATGGGAGGATAATATTAAAATGGATTTGAGGGAGGTGGGGTATGATGATAGAGACTGGATTAATCTTGCACAGGATAGGGACCGATGGCGGGCTTATGTGAGGGCGGCAATGAACCTTCGGGTTCCTTAAAAGCCATTTGTAAGTAAGTAAGTAAGAGAATATCTTAAATTAGATTTTGATTTCTATATTTTACTGAGTGGCGGCTATATAGTATATATAGTAGCCTATATGTTACTGAAAGCTATAAAAGTTACGTAAGATAATAATATTATTAAAAATCAAATATTTTTATAGTTATTAATCAAGTGGGGTTGGGTCTTTTTCATATATTTAATGGCGGTGTGGTGTAGATATTTATTTGCGTGGTTCTCTTCAGTATTGGCTCAAGAGAGAGTATCTTTCATTATTATGGAAACAAATAACTTTCAGAATGTCTGGTATTCTTAATTGAAAATAAATCTGAAAAATATTTATTTGAACGTCTAATGAACTTAGTTTGCAGCATTTGCTGCACAAGCCACTAGAGTATATTTATTTTTTGAGAATTTTCTGAGTCCGTAAGGGCTACCCTCAGTAGGGGGTAATTTGTAATTAATTGGTTCTGAAATAATTGATTCTGGTAATATTAAAGATGGTGATATTGATGGTGGTGGTGATATGGCTACACTGATCTTCTAGTTGTGATGATGATGGTGGTATAGTCGGAGGCACCGATTTTGGCAGATGACCTCGATGACATTTCCATTAGGCGAGCCAATATTGTTTGTGTAAGCTGCGAGAATGAGATGCGATAACATTCTGAGTCGTTCATATTTTCATAACAGCAGCTCATATCAATTATCCTTATTATGAAACACACCACGGTACAGTCCTACTCAAAGAATACCTAAAATAAATGTAACATTATATTTCTATTTCGTACAATATTCTGGTCACAAGACATAATCATATACTTTGTCTTTTCGGGATTTACTACCAAACCTATCGCTTTATTTGCTTCAAGTAAAATTTCCGTGTTTTCCCTAATCGTTTGTGGAGTTTTTCCTAACATATTCACGTCATCCGCATAGACAAGAAGCTGATGTAACCCGTTCAATTCCAAACCCTCTCCGTTATCCTAAACTTTCCTAATGGCATATTCTAGAGCGAAGTTTAAAAGTAAAGGTGGTAGTGCATCTCCTTGCTTTAGCCCGCAGCGAATTGGAAAAGCATCAGATAGAAACTGGCCTATACGGACTCTGCTGTAAGTTTCATTGAGACACATTTTAATTAATCGAACTAGTTTCTTGGGAATACCAAAGACACATATAGACTACTGTAATATTTGTTTAGTTTTTGAAGGTGACTGTCCAGATCCAATAGAATACTCGGCGTGCATGTTTACTCTTATGTCCTACCCATTCCACTGCGACAGAGATAACAACCGATCTTGCAGCGGTGAGGAACTCGCTCTCGAGTTCACATTAACAAAATCCATCTGCCGAAATCCCTGGCGCCAACTATAATGATTGTGGCAAATAAATCAATGAAAGTGATACTGTGATACAAGGATTATGAGAATATACTGATAATAATAAATCTTGTTTGACGACGATTATCTGTAGATGTTCTGATTCTGGTAGAGTCTACCCTATGTGTTCTTACTCTGGCCACAGTATACTGTAGAATCCGATTCCTCAGCTTTCTGCCGCAGTGCGTGCAATTCAGTCCTTGTGCCACCCGTGGTGATCTTCAGCAATAACCCTAATGAAGTGACTTACGTGCAGCACTTGTAGCAAATGTCTAATTAAGAGACACTAGCGCAGACTAACTAATATGTACGTCGCTGTATTCCAGTTTTTTTTAAACGCATTTACACTGCAGGAAGCTTTCATGCTCTCAAGAGACATTTTACTGCAATTTATATTAAAAGAAGGATAACTATTTGTCAGCATGACTTGTTTCAATAGAGAAGGGAAATTGAAAGTTGCATATTAGAAAAAAATGGCAGACATATCTGCGCCTGAATGGGAGGGAGTCAAGAAAAATTTGGGACTATTAAAAAAAGGCAGGAGACTCACAGGATCCCTGTAATTGATAAAACTTTCAACATTTTTTAAATTGTTTTATTTTAAGACGCTTTTTTAAGCATCTAAGCGAAATTAAAGTGACTATTATACTTTTATTACGTCATACTACTTTTGATCAATAAAACGGTACGAAAGGATATGTTTCAACCAATCATGGCTGTTGATTGCTACAATTTTATCACTTCTCTAGCATTTGTTTATTTTTATCTATTCCCTATCATTTCTTTTTTTTTTTTATAATTTCCCTAGCATTTGTTCCATTGTTTGCCAACATTTCAAACTGAAAATAGCCTACTTTACGATACTATAAAAAATTCTTTGCAATCGTCATTCGTTTCCCGCATAGATAGTCAACTGAAAATGGCGGCTCCGTTCAAATGTTTTGATGAAGCTAACATTAGTGAAATAGAATTTTAGTAATTCAATTAATACGTATTTTATTGTATTATAATACTTCATTTCTTCTAATCTGTACATACTTTCTTCTGTTTTTATCATCTCCCTACCATCTGTTTGATTCGCAACATTTGAAACTGCAAATTCTTCACGGTACTATAAAACATGCTTTGCCATCGTGACTTGTTTACCACATAGATAGTCAATTGAAAATGCCAGCTCCGTTAAAACGTATTGGTGAAGCTAACATTAGCGAAATAGAATTTTAGTAACTCAATATTTTATTGCATTACAGTAGGCCTACTTTATTTCTTCTAATCTTCATATAGGCCTACTTTCTTCTAATCGTGTAATAGTCAATTAAATCCCACTTGAGTTTTTATTTTCTCTAGATAAATTAAAACCTCTGCTGAGATTACTGTTTCCAAAGAAATGAGCCCAGGGTCCAGCGCTGAAAGTTACCCAACATTTGCTCTCAATGGATTGAGGGAAAACCTCGAATAAAACTTAAATCATGTAACTTGTCCCAACCAGTATTTGAACCCGGGCCCACTCGTTTCGAAATGAGACATGCTAACCGTTAGTCTACTGCGGTGGACTAACGTTTAATTATGCTCTCGCTTGGATGTTAATGCGATATCTCGATTTTTATGGAATTGATTCTTGTTGTAAACACTGAGAGTGAAGTAAATTGTATGCTTCGGAAAACGTATTATTTGCCTTTTTGCGTTAAATTTTATATTACCTTGTTAACATGTTTCGGCCTGCTATTGGCCATCATCAGAACTGGTTGTTGCTGGTCTTGGCGCCTTTTGTTTTGTTTCCTGTGGGGGCGTGTTTGTGTGGTGTAAAACAAAAGGCGCCAAGACCAGCAACCCAGTTCTGATGATGGCCAATAGCAGGCTGAAACATGTTAACAAGGTAATATAAAAATTAACACAAGAAAGACAAGTAATAAGTTTTCTGAAGTGATATAGTGTTAAAAGTTATGTAATCAAGATGTAGGCCTATAATGTGTAAATTTAATGCATTTATATAATTTGTTATTAATTAGCCTATTATTCTTTTTCCTTTACCTTTTATTATATTTACAATGGAATTACTGTCTTTCATCTGAATTGGTTTGCTGAAGAAATATAACCCGTGGCCACTCTTCTACCGTCCATTCAATGTAAATACTGATAAAAAAAAAACTACGGAGTTGTACTCGATGTTCTAGAGGTTGCAATGCCAGCAGTTGGATCCAAAGGGAAATGAAATTTAAATGGCGAAAGAAACTTTAGCATGGATTCTTCCTGTCCACCGATGTGGAGTAAAGTTTACTGTGAAATGAGCGGGCTAGAGTTCAAATCCTGGTTGGTTTTTTCCTAGGGTTTCCCTCAACCACTTGAAACTGAATTACTGGGTAACTTTCGGCGTTGGACCTCGAATTCATTTCACCTTCATTAGCACCATTTCATGTAACGTCTTAAAAACTACAGATCGATCAGGAGATCGTGGCAGACGTTGTTCCGGGATTCGCCTACAGGTGTCATCTGCTGCATCCTTTGACCCAAGGTCGCTAGATGTCGCTGTCGAACAGCTCTTAGTCAGGTCCTCTCATCCCAATCCACCAATGTATAAGCATTGGAAAGAAAAACAATCTAAAACCCTTATTGGAATGTCTTGAGCAATTTGGGGCTCCACATCCAGGCATTTTGAAAACTTATTTTATGAAATATATAAATCTTAACACAAATTCCTTCCACAACACAATGTAAACAAACCGAATAGATGGCGCAAATATGGCGGCCTGCAAAGACCTGACTTATCGATGGACCTTGCCTTTGACCAGAAATCCGCGACACCTTAGATTCCGCGACTCACTAAGGCGCCATCTATCCGAGGGAGCTACACTGTCCGGTCTGCCATAGTCCATTCTTGAAGGCACTACGGCTTCCTGGGATCTGTGCATCTCTTTCAGACAGATGACACCTGTAGGCGAATCCCGGAACAACGTCTGCTACAATCTCCTTATCGACTTGTAGCTTTTAAGATGTTACATGCAATGATTCTAATGAAAGCGAAATGAATTCGAGGTACAACACCGAAAATTCAGTTTCAGGTGATTTGTGAATCTCTTCCAGACAGATGACACTTGTAGGCGAATCCCAGAACAACGTCTGCTACAATCTCCTTATCGACTTGTAGCTTTTAAGATGTTACATGCAATGATTCTAATGAAAGCGAAATGAATTCGAGGTACAACACCGAAAATTCAGTTTCAGGTGATTGAGGACAACCCTCGGAAAAAAATTCAACCGGGATTTGAACCCGAGCCCACTCATTTCACAGTCAGGCAAGCTAACCGTTACTCCACAGTTATGGGCAGGAAGAATCCATGCTAAAGTTTCTTTCCCCACTTAAATTACATTTCCCTTTGGATCCAACTGCTGTCATTGTAACCACTAGAACATCGAGTACAACTCTGTAGTTTTTTTTATCAATATTTACATAGAATGGACGGTAGAAGGGTGGGCACGGGTTACATTTGGGTGGGCAGTAGACCACGGAAGCCCCCTGCTGGCGCCATCCCGGCACAGGGGGTATATTATTAACATCTACTTAATTTGTTGGTTACAGCAATATATTTATCATAGCTGATCTGATGCCGCTGATTAAGATGGTGGCGGTAACAATCTGGTCCAACAGGCTCGAGCTAATTCGAATTATAATTCATGCTAATCGAACCGTTGGAATAGTTCTAATCTCTTATTTCTAAACATTATTTTATACCTATTTATTTAACATGACCATTATTTTCATTCCACTGTCATACTGGACCCCCAACAACAAATTTTGATAGTGACGTAGAAGCTTTCAAATACTCCCTCGAAAATCTAATGATTAGAACCAAAAAATTCAACAAAGCTCTCATTCTTACGGACTCTAAAGCGGTCATACAAGCAATTATAAAGTCAAACAACATAAATACAAGAGATTGCTGGAGAATCATTTACCAGCTACAGAATATCGGTAAGCATTTAGCTCTGCAATGGATTTCATCTCATTGCTGGATAGTAAGGAACGAAACAGCAGACCAACTTGCGAAGAAAGGATCCAATATCCTATAGACTGTAAAGA
Source organism: Periplaneta americana (assembly GCF_040183065.1). Classification (NCBI taxonomy): domain Eukaryota; kingdom Metazoa; phylum Arthropoda; class Insecta; order Blattodea; family Blattidae; genus Periplaneta; species Periplaneta americana. The sequence continues at coordinate 15,245,175 of NC_091124.1, forward strand.
AGAATGCCTCATATCCCGCAATTAAAAACTACATCTAAAGTAAGACGAAAATATTAAATGAAAAAAGGATAGAAAACTTTGGAGCAAACAAAATTGCAGTCACTCAACGTAAGTCTGGAATCGATCACTAATGCTCCCAGAAGATTAGCAGTAGCCCTGTTTAGAATAAATACTGGTATTGACCGTCTTTCTAATCATCTCCACAAGCCAGAAATCACAATTTCTGCAACCTGCAATCTCTGTGATTCCCAAGATATCATGGACGGAGAGCTGTCTCGTCAGAAAGTGATATTGTAAGGTTAGACTGCTGATGGGTTTATCAGGGCAGGGCATTAGATATCACCACCATATTATTTTATTTTCATATAATTTTTAATAATTTTAATGAATATATGGAAATTTAAAAATTGGAAATTTATCCTTTGAAGAGGTGAAAAAATTCAAATACCTGGGAGCAACAGTAACAAATATAAATGATACCCGGGAGGAAATTAAACACAGAATAAATATGAGAAATGCCTGTTATTATTCGGTTCAGAAGCTTTTATCGTTCAGTCTGTTGTCAAAAATCTGAAAGTTAGAATTTATAAAACAGTTATATTACCGGTGGTTCTTTATGGTTGTGAAACTTGGACTCTCACTTTTAGAGAGGAACATAGGTTAACGGTGTTTGAGAATAAGGTGTTTAGGAAAATATTTGGTGCTAAGAGGGATGAAGTTACACGAGAATGGAGAAAGTTACACAACACAGAACTGCACGCATTGTATTCTTCACCTGACATAATTAGGAACATTAAATTCAGACGTTTGAGATGGGCAAGGCATGTAGCACGTATGGGAGAATCCAGAAATGCATTTAGAGTGTTAGTTGGGAGGCCGGAGGGAAAAATACCTTTGGGGAGGCCGAGACATAGATGGGAAGATAATATTAAAATGGATTTGAGGGAGGTGGGATATGATGATAGAGCTGGATTGATCTTGCTCAGTATAGGGACCAATGGCGGGCTTATGTGAGGGCGGCAATGAACCTCCGGGTTCCTTAAAAGCCAGTAAATAAGTATAATTTTTAATAATATATTTAGAATAATACACCACTACGCACTACTTCCAGAACATCAGTGAGATATATTTTGACGTATGACTTCGTCTAAGGACTCGGCTAAGTATAGAGATTGCACTTAAGGCTTTGCAATAAACGCAAGTATTGGTACGTATAGTCAAAACAGCTATAATTTTCGAAGTAAGAGATTGAGAGCAATGAAACTAGAACACTGTTATAGAGCAAGGAGTCCCATAGCGGTAATGCGCAACCAAGTCACGCGCACCTTCCCTTTCTCCCATGGGAGCCACCAAAGATGATGATATTTTTCGGCCGCTTCGCACTGGACTTATATTCTTGTGGATCTGGATTCGAACCCCGGCGTACCCCCGATTTATAATTTGTGTTGGGCAAACTCGTGGTCCAGGTAACTCAGGGGTTTGCTCCGAGAGTTCCGGATTCTCCGTGGCATTCCAGTAAATCTGCACCATCTCATCTCATCGCGGGTGTAACGTAGATCATTGGTCTTCATAGGCATGATTTCATATGGGTGAATGACGTAAGTCAAATACTTGCCTTTAGAAAAAAAGATTATATATTACGAAACCGGGTGTGGCTAAGGTGAAAGCGACACCCTTTCAAGAGATGTAATTAGCTAAATGGCGAGAACAGAAGAATTAATAGCCACTTCGAAGTCTACATGAACAACACTTCGAGAAAACTTCCCGGTAAATGATTTCTCATATGTTGAAGGACCGTTTTGTACTTATCAAGAGATTTGCTTGGCAATAAAAATAACGGTGCGTATGTATAATTCTAAAAACCATGAAACACGGAAAGTTACTTAAATGGGTGGGGGGGGGTGCAGCTTGAAAAAGTAGGCCTACTATCCATAAAGGCCGTCACTTTTCACTCGCCTATGCAACTAGTATGTTTACGTTTAGTCGTGTTTGAGCAAATCGGATATTTATTACATTGCCTATAATGGCTCCATCCGCAACTAGTATACAAACCACAAGAACCAAGCGAGTTGAACAGTTTCAACTAACTAAATGCAAGATAAACGTTTCAAAGTCGTATGAAAACTCAGGATTACCAAGTATAAGTATGAGTCCTGCAGACTTTTCCCTTGAACTTAGAGATAGGACAGTTATACTGTTGACAGTGAATTAAATAAAGTTTACAAAACTGTCTGTAACTCAAAATTAAATTGTTGGGAGTTACGACGGTATTATTCTAGGGGTGCGATATAAGTCACTGGTAATGACTAAAATAGAACAGGACCGAGAACAGATCCTTGGGGAACACCATGTTCATCTTTAAGTTACAATATTCACCATTCAAGTAAACACGTTGGTAACGATCGTATAATTAATTTTTTACAACTCTATGTTTGGTTCTTTGCCTCTGATGCCATAATAAATTATCCGTTATGGAAATGCGGAAGGATACGACAAAACAACGAAACAAGCGCACATCACTTTTAATCTTCTTACAGAAGCCAATTATATATGTTATGTGATTGAACTCGCTTAAAGTGCAAAAAGAATAAACAGGTTTGTGTTGTAGCAAGAGTAAGTAATGGAAATAACAACAAAATCAAGTACAAAGAGGTACATTTGTCACAAGAAAAGGATTGGCAACAATAGAACCATTTCAACTAAACACACATTTCCAGGAAAATACAGACTAACACTGTTTTCACTGAAAGAGATTGATATCTTTACCCTTGGGTATCGTAATACAATACGAATATTGCTAGGACGAATCAATTTCAGATATATCCCAAGAAATAAACTGTAACAAAGCGTGCTGTTATATGTAACGGAATGCGTGTTGGTTTGAGAAATAGAACTGCAAAACTATATATTTGTGGCTGTGTAATGTAACAGTGAAAAGTATCTTACACAAAAGTTCAATTTATAGATATGTAGGCCTACATGTTTCTACATATTTTATACTCAGAACGCTTTGTCAGTTCTCTCTAAATCTGGCCCTATGATATCAAAATGGCTCTGCATGCATAGCAATACATAGCCATCTTGTAAAAACGGCCACGCAATAGGCCTAAAACTCAATAACAATTGACATTTATATAGTCTCCAATGCATGCGAAAAGTCACTTCCATATCCTGACAAAAAGGGGTTCTGTTTGAGCAATTACATTAGCGTGACGTCAGAATTTTTAATTAAATAGAATATGCTAGAGCGGACTCTTGTTACAGCCCTCTTTGAGCGGAATTGGATCGACTATGAAAAATCTGTCGGCGTAAACGAAAAAAATAATGAGAGTGTAGTCACTACGCGCAGCAGAAGTGAAATGATAATCTTTTTAAATGTTCGTTCAGACGATAAATTAGGGTTAAATGTAACACTTTTATATTCAATAAGTTTCTTAAGAATTTTAAAATGAAACAGTTGTTTTATGATCCCTAAAATAAAATTAAAAATGAAGCACACAAAAGCAAATTGATTCTTTATAAATTGCTTTTCAAACATTTGATGGACACTTTCATTTTATAAGAAAGACAATTTATAAATTCATAATACTTCGAAATTTTATTACCAAGGAGGCATTGAGAATAATATTTTTAGCTTCTGTACAATCATTAATACAATATGGTATAATAAATTGGGGTGGAGTAGCATCATCTGTACTTAATCCATTAATTTTATTACACAGAAGATTAATAAAAATTTGTCTCACCAAAAATATGGATTACCCAACAAATTTAATTTATACATATTTTAATATATTGCCGTCCACACCTGTGAAGTAACGGTCAGCGCGTCTGGCTGCGAAACCAGGTGGCCCGGGTTCGAATCCCGGTCGGGGCAAGTTACCTGGTTGAGGTTTTTTCCGGGATTTTCCTTCAACCCAGTACGAGCAAATGCTGGGTAACTTTCGGTGCTGGACCCCGGACTCATTTCACCGGCATTATCACCTTCATATCATTCAGACGCTAAATAAATAACCTAGATGTTGATACAGCGTCGTAAAATAACCCAATAAAATAAAATAATAAAATATATTGCCTACTGAAGAAATTTATAAATATAGTTTACTAACTTACTACCACAGAAATCAAATCGACATGAATACCGTACTGGAAGACAAAAATCTACTTTCCCATTAATTGAGCCTAAATGTCATACAAGTGCAGCTCTTATACATGGTGCTAGTTTCGGCCTAAGACTTTATAATAAAATTACAAACCATTTTCCAAACTGTAGGTGTCAGCATTTCTCAGTGTTGGAACGTTTACTCAAGACCATCTCCAATACTACAGTATTTACTTTATGTGGATGTGTGTACGGTGCTGCTACGAGAGTGTAGTTTGTGAATTACTATACTTTAGTGTTGGGATAATAGCATAGTTTGGCTTTCAAACACGTGTTGGCTGAATGTGATGGTGATATGAATTTAAATATCTGTATGGTGGCGTATATTATTTAAGAATAATATTTACTGGCATGTATTTATAGTAATCAATATATACGAATGGGATTACAGTATTGGTATAAGCTATAGTGTATCAGTGTGTTGTGAACCAAAATATATTACTGAACACACGCTTTTGTAAATAATGGCACTGTGGTACGTATTAATTTAACAAACGTAAACAATGAACTCTGTTCAAGCAATTTTGAACAGTAAAGAACTGGGTAAACTGGCTTACCAGGAAAAATTGGAAATAAAAAGACTGGGTTTTATTATTATTATTATTATTATTATTATTATTATTATTATTATTATACTTACAAATGGCTTTTAAGGAACCCGAAGGTTCATTGCCGCCCTCACATAAGCCCGCCATCGGTCCCTATCCTGAGCAAGATTAATCCATTCTCTATCATCACACCCCACCTCCCTCAAATCCATTTTAATATTATCTTCCCATCTACGTCTCGGCCTCCCCAAAGGTCTTTTTCCTTCCGGTCTCCCAACTAACACTCTATATGCATTTCTGGATTCGTCCATACGTGCTACATGCCCTGCCCATCTCAAACGTCTGGATTTTAAGTTCCTAATTATGTCAGGTGAAGAATACAATGCGTGCAGTTCTGTGTTGTGTAACTTTTTCCATTCTTCTGTAACTTCATCCCGCTTAGCCCCAAATATTTTCCTAAGAACCTTATTCTCAAACACCTTTAACCTATGTTCCTCTCTCAGAGTGAGAGTCCAAGTTTCACAACCATACAGAACAACCGGTAATATAACTGCTTTATAAATTCTAACTTTCAGATTTTTGGACAGCAAACTGGATGATAAGAGCTTCTCAACCTAATAATAACACGCATTTCTCATATTTATTCTGCGTTTAATTTCCTCCCTAGTGTCACATATTTGTTACTGTTGCTCCAAGATATTTAAATTTTTCCACCTCTTCGAAGGATAAATCTTCAATTTTTATATTTCCATTTCGTACAATATTCTGATCACGAGACATAATCATATACTTTGTCTTTTCGGGATTTACTTCCAAACCAATCGCTTTACTTGCTTCAAGTAAAATTTCCGTGTTTTCCCTAATCGTTTGTGTATTTTCTTCTATTATTATTATTATTATTATTATTATTATTATTATTATTATTATATTTTGAATTTATATACGGTTTTTTCGATAGTGAAGCATTGGAATCATGACATTTCATACTAGGCTAAACGTACGATTTCAAATTCTCTTCGATTTTGGAATAAAAATTGTGACCACACATAATATTTTATCACGAGCCGCCACTGATTAGTAGTGTGTGTGCAATGTGTTGTAGTGTAAGTACAGTGAGCTACAGAGCCAGTTCACTAAGTTTTAGTAACTGAGTAATGAATTCAGTTAATATGTCGTGATTAGAAAATGTAGAGGAGGTGTTGAAAATATTAATAATGAAGAGAGTGAGTTATACAATAGCACGGTATCTCTTTACAAGCTTTTGATTCTATTTTATCTTGATCGTTATATTATTTGCCTTAGTCGGCCTGGGTAACGCAATCGGTATAGCGCTGGCCTTCTGTGCTCGAGGTTACGGGTTCGATCCCGATCCAGGTCGATGGCATTTAAGTCTGCTTAAATGCTACAGGCGTCCCGCGCCGTGGCGTCGTGGTCTAAGGCACCCTGCCTAGGACTCCCGTTACGGAATGCGCGCTGGTTCGAGTCTTCATGGGGGAAGAAATTTTCTCATGAAATTTCGGTCAGTGTATGGGACCGGTGCCCACCCAGTATGGTGATGCACTTGGAGAGCTACGATAGGTAGCGGTTTCGCAAACCAGCTATACAGGCTGGGGGGATCGTCGTGCTAACCACACGATACCTCCATTCTGATTGGATGATCGTCCACCTCTGTTTCGGCTTGTGGAGCTGAGGCCAGCAGCCGGCTGGTAGGTCTTGGCCCTTCATGGGCTGTAGCGCCACGGAAATGCTACAGGCTCATGTCAGTAGATTTACTGGCACGTAAAATAACTCCTGCAGGACAAATTTCCGGCATACCGACGACGCTGATATAACATCGGCAGTTGCGAGCGACGTTAAATAAACCGTAATTTAAAAAAATATATTTGCTATCGTTGATTTGTTTTATATACACAGTGAACTGTAAGTAATGTCATTAATTTCAGAGGGTTATTCTTTGAGATATTTCAAACAAAAAAGTTTAATACAATTTTGCACTTTCTCTTCTTTTTTGGAGATAAAAATTATTTTATAGGAAGTATTTTATACTTAACGGCCGGGGGGGGGATCATCGTGCTAACCACACGATACCCCCATTCTGGTTGGATGATCGTCCACCTCTGCTTCGGCATGTGGGCGTGAGGCCAGCAGCCGGCTGGTCGGTCTAGGCCCTTCACGGGCTGTAGCGCCATGGATTGTTGTTATTATTATTATTATTATTATTATTATTATTATTATTATTATTATTATTATTTTATACTTAGTTTAAGAGAGCAGTGTATTATGATAATAAATGATTGAAAGAATTTTAGCATTGTGCTTTAAATGTGCAGAAATTTAATCCGAACAAAATGTAACTTAAATTTACTGAGTATATTGGGAATTAAATCAATTGCTTTCCCAAAACACACTATGAAATGTTTCATTAAAACTTGGTTATTTACCAACGCTGTATCAACTACGAGGTTTTTTAGCGTCAATGGAATTGGAGATAGCGATATGATATTTGGCGAGATGAGGCCGAGAATTTGTCATAGATTATCTGACATTTGCCTAACGGTTGGAGGAAACCTCGGAAAAAACCCAACCAGGTATTCAGTCCAAGCGGGAATCGAACCCGCGCTGAAGCGCAATTTCGGATCGGCAGGCAAGCGCCTTAACCGACCGAGCTAAGCCGATGGCTGAAATGTTTCACATAGGAAAAGAATTTGTATCTCGAAAAGAAAGAAAAGCCGAACAGAATTATATTAAACCTTTCTGTTTGAAATATCTCAAAGAAAATCCCCCTGAAGAAATATAGCGTGTTTTGAGAAAGCTATTGATTTAATTACCAACACACTCAGTTTAAGAGAGCAGTACATTATGATAATAAATGACTGAAAGAATTTTAGCCTTGTCTTTTAAAAGTGCAGAAATTTAATCCGGACAAATGTAAACTTAAATTGATTGAGTATATTGGGAAATAAATCAATGATTATTGTGATGTACCGAAGTACGAATGATATTTCCGTGCTGGAATTCTGCATTATCATATGATGAAGGATGGATAGAACAGAAAAAAATTCTCTCCGGCACCGGCACTCGAACCCGGCTTTTCAGCTCTACGTGCTGACGCTTTATCCACTAAGCTACACCGGATTCCAGTTCCGATGCCGGATTGAATCCTCTCAGTTACCGGATAAAGCGCCAGCACTTAGAGTTGAAAAGCCGGGTTCGAGTCCCGGTCCCGGAGATAATTTCTTTCCGCTCCACCCATCCATCATTAAATCAATGATTTTCCCAAGACACGCTATGAAATGTTTCATATAAAAGAATTTGTATCTCGTAAAGGAAGAAAAACCGAGGAAAATTGTATTAAACCTTTTTGTTTGAAATATCTCAAAGAAAACCCCTCTGAAATTAATGACATTACTCAAGGCTCAGCCTGTATATAGGCTACCGACTCTCTATTTGTTTAGTTTGTTTACGTCATATTGTTTTCCCTGAACTATCACCAGATGGAAACACATTTGTAGTTAATAAATATTAATAAGGTACCTGCGGGTATTAAGGCCCAGCATGTTATAAGGCCCACTACCTAGTTTTGCCATTAGTTATACACTTTTGCAAAAGAGAGCAACAACTCTTAAGACCTATTTCTTCTTGCATTCGAGTGAGGCATAAAGAAATTATACGATGAAAGAGTAATGGAACGGAGAAAAATTCTCTCCGGCGCCGGCATTTGAACCCGGGTTTTCAGCTCTACGTGCTGATACTTTATCCACTAAGCCACACCGGATACAACTCCGACGCCGGTTAGAATCGTCTTAGATTAAGCTCCAACTCTTGGGTTCCCTCAGTGGCCGCCCTCTGCACTACGTCATAGATATCTATGAAAGCAGGACCGAAGTCCACACATGTGCTGAGGTGCACTCGATGTGAGTGACTAGTTGGCCGGGATCCAACGGAATAAGCGCCGTCTTAAATCACGAAGTGATTTACGCATATTATATATATATATATTATTTTATTGTACCGAAGTACATATGATATTTCCATGCACATATTCTGCGTCATCATACGATGAAAGAGTAATGGAACGGAGAAAAATTCTCTCCGGCGCCGGGATTTGAACCCGGGTTTTCAGTTCTACGTGCTGATGCTTTATCCACTAAGCCACACCGGATACAACTCCGGCGCCGGTTAGAATCGTCTCAGATTAAGTCGGATCCCGGCCAACTAGTCACTCACATCGAGTGCACCTCAGCACATGTGTGGACTTCGGTCCTGCGTTCATCGATATCTATGACGTAGTGCAGAGGGCGGCCACTAAGGGAACCCAAGAGTTGGAGCTTAATCTGAGACGATTCTAACCGGCGTCGGAGTTGTATCCGGTGTGGCTTAGTGGATAAAGCATCAGCACGTAGAGCTGAAAACCCGGGTTCAAATCCCGGCGCCGGAGAGAATTTTTCTCCGTTCCATTACTCTTTCATCGTATGATGACGCAGAATATCTGCATGGAAATATCATATCTACTTCGGTACATTAAAATAATATATAAAGAAATTAGATTCTCGTTCTTGTTTGTAGCTGACTGGTGGCAGCAAGTTATGTGATTATTTTTGCTTTCTTCATAAAATTTTGCAAAATTTAAGTTGATATTTAATCGTTTTACTGTGTGTTATTAATATAATATTAAATGCACGTTATTCCGTAAACTTAAAAAGTTTGGGGCTACCGTGAAAGTTTCGCTAATGAGGATATGAGCACTTCATAAATTAAAATTGGCGCGAAGTAACAGGGCAGGAAATAAGGCCCATGAAATAAATACGTTTCACAGAAGTCCCTGAACTATAAAGTTCAAACTCTGAAGCACAATCTTTTTTGCAAGAAATGAAACAAACGAAAGACTGACAATTCCTAATCCAGAAAGAGCATTGGTGAACCATCAACTTCAGGATTTGTAAACATCCAGGGGACGCGGATGTGTTCTGTCTGCGAAGATTTTTTTTTTATTTTATTGGATTATTTTACGACGCTGTATCAACATCTAGGTTATTTAGCGTCTGAATGAAATGAACGTGATAATGCCGGTGAAATGAGTTCGGGGTCCAGCACCGAAAGTTACCCAGCATTTGCTCGTATTGGGTTGAGGGAAAACCCCGGAAAAAACCTCAACCAGGTAACTTGCCCCGACCGGGATTCGAACCCGGGCCACCTGGTTTCGCGGCCAGACGCGCTGACCGTTACTCCACAGGTGTGGACTGTCTGCGAAGAGAATTGTTGTAGATATGCATGTGTGTGTCTCTTGTGAATGTTGGGTGCACGATGAATGTGTAGGTCTCACTTAGGAAAAAACTGTGTATGCCCAAATTGTGTTCAGTACTTATATTCTTTATTGTGGGCCTTCTTATCTGTCACAGCAGGATATAAGGCCCAGTGACATGATGTTAATTTTCATTGCTCACAGCATTTGTGTGTCTGTTTCAATATTTATTTGATGTAAAATATTATAGGATAACTACGAGTATAAAAGTATGCTATTCCATTATTTAAAAATTGCTAAACTTCTCCATTTCAAAGAAATTTATTTATTTAAATTCAAATATACAGAATAAAGAAATATAATTACAAAACAAACAAAGAGAAATACAAATAAAATAATACAAGCAATATAAAAGGAATATACAGTAGTATTAACAAAATTTGAGACCGAATGAGCAGCGCTCGTGCTCGGTCGCAGTTCAGATATAATATTAAAATAAAAAATAATAATAATAATAATATAAATAAATAAGTAAAATAAAATATGAACTAAAATATAATTACAGCGGCAATGGAATTATATAATATAATATTAACACTATAGAAGAATAATATCGCACGTGAAAAGTAGGACTAATATATGTCAAAATTATAGAATACAAATATAATATAGGTTGATTAATTCATACACATAGACTATAAATTTATTTAATCAAATTGAAGATATTAACACGTTTCTAATTTTCTTGTTATATGCTAGTGGGTTACATGTTAGAAGTTCTGGGTGTAATTTAGTTAAAGCATTATACAACCGAGGGCCAAAATTTATGCTATGCTTTAGACCAGCAGATGTGAGACATTTAGGTTCTACTAATGTTGAATTAATATTTCGTCTTGTGTCATAATTGTGTGTCTGTAATACAAACTTATTACGATTTTTATGATAAAATTTTAACAGCGTATACTTATAAATTTGTTCAATATTAAATACATTAAATTCAGAATAAATTAATTTAGTTGGATAATCGAAACGTTTCTTCAAACAAATTTTAATTATTCGTTTTTGTAGTAAAAGAAAGAAAGTTTTATTCCTTAGGTGGGCCTTATTACCCCCGGTTACCTTACATAATCATCGTCATTATCATCTTTATGGTTTGGTTCCATTTTGAAACTGTTTTGCCTACTAAGTAACATCATCTTCTCATCTCTTTCTATGATGACCCACATCTCGTCATGTTTGCTATACGAACAGTATTTATATCGCAAATTCCTAGGAGTTTATCTCACTGTTTCAGCCTGTGTAAAGCACATGTAATATACAATGACACCGATTATTTTAAGCTCAAAAATAGATACTTCTAGTATTCACAAATACAAAATATTTCGGGGAAAAAAAGAATAACAGACGATTTCAATGCAATATGTGCCTTGGTAGTAAAATAATTCTCAAGCGGTGTTATTTCAGCGAGCAATATATTGGTTTCGTGTGCATTCACAAAAGCATTGTAAAAAATATGTACACGTGTGAATAATTTTGATAACCCGAAGGAAAGCTGCGTAAAATAAGTTTTGTTGGCGTGGGATTATTTGCAGCGCACATGGAAATGAAGTGCTTTAATTTTTCAAAGCAGTGCTCGCCCGTCATAATGGTCGCCGACCCGCCTGCTGGGATGGATATTGATGTGGTAGGCCCTAATTGCGGTGTAAGAGCGCGCCCGTGCTGCTATCTGGTCTCAGGATCGCACACAATCAATACGCATGGCCCCCGGGGGACGCGGTTTAATTACCGCCCAATCGTGTCCCTTTGTATTCCCAGCCGTTTGGTTACAATAAATATTGCTACTATATAATATTGCTTCGCACACAGCGCAAATTAATGTACAGTCGTTACCAACGCGACGTCTGCCGCTGCACCCCGCGTTCGGGGCTGTTTTCTAACCCAATTCCACGTCCAGAATCCCCACTATCATCAAATCCTCTATGCGCTCACGAGTTTGATAAAATACCCTTTGTAGACCTTCCACTGCATGCGGTACCCATAGTTACGCCAACTATAGTTTTGCTTCAATTTGTAGTTTAACAATGCTGTATCAATTACTAGGTTATTTAGCGTCGGTGGGATTGGTGAAAGCGGGTTGACATTTGGCGAGATGATTATCGGACATTTGGTACAATCCATATCGTCCAATGGCAGTAACGGTCCATTGAAACAGAAAAATCCAGTGAAATTTGGTACAATCCATATAGTCCAATGTTGAAAAAGGTTCAGAATATTTAGTAAAATGGTTATATTCAGTACAATCTTTAATGCTGAAAAACATTAGCTTCAATGGTTATATTTGATACAATCCATATGATCTTATGTTGAAAAAGATCGAGGATATTAGCTTTAATGGTTATATTTGATACAATCCATATGATCTAATGTTGAAAAAGGTCCAGGATATTACCTTTAATTGTAATATTTGGTACAATATGGTCTAATGTTGAAAAATATCCAGGATATTAGCTTTAATGGTTATACTTGGTACAATCCATATGATCTAATGTTGAAAAAGATCCAAGATATTAGCTTTAATGATTATATTTGGTGCAATCCATATGGTCTAATGTTGAAAAAGATCCAGGATATTAGTTTTAATGGTCATATTTGGTATAATCCATATCTTCTAATGTTGGAAAAGATCCAGGATATTAGTTTTAATCCATATGATCTAATGTTGGAAAAGATCCAGGATATTAGCTTTAATGGTTATATTTGGTACAATCCATATGGTCTAATGTTGAAAAAGATCCAGGATATTAGCTTTAATTGTTATATTTTATACAATCCACATGGTTTAATGTTGAAAAAGATCCAGGATATTAGCTTTAATGGTTATATTTGTTACAATCCATATGGTCTAATGTTGAAAAAGATCCAGGATATTAGCTTTAATGGTTATATTTGGTATAATCTATGTGGTCTAATGTTGAAAAAGCTCCAGAATATTAGCTTTAATGATTATATTTGTTACAATCCATATGGTCTAATGTTGAAAAAGATCCAGGATATTAGCTTTAATGGTTATATTTGGTATAATCTATGTGGTCTAATGTTGAAAAAGCTCCAGAATATTAGCTTTAATGGTTATATTTGGTACAATTCATATGATGTAATGTTGAAAAAAATCCAGGATATTAGATTTAATTATCATATTTGGTACAATCCATATGGTCCAATCTTGAATAAGGTCAAGATATTGGATTTTATGATTATAGGCTATTTGGTACGATCCATGTGCTCCAATCTTGAAAATGATCTAGAACATTGGGTTTAATTGTTGTATTTGATACAGTCCATGTGGTCTAATGCAATGGCGTATACTGGTTAAAGGGTTTGGGATACCGCTGACCCTATTATTACACAAAATATATCTAACAATTACTTTAATTTTAATTACTATGGTAAAACTAATAATACAAAATTATTACATTATGTTATATTATAAACTTTTTCTTTTGTAATTTCCTTGGGCTACCGCCGGTAGCCCCGGTAGCCCGCAAAATACGCCCCTGGTCTAATGTTAAAAAAAAGGTCAAGAATGTTTGGTTTACTGGTTTTTTCTTACAAAAATATGTGATGAGACCGTATACTGATTCTTGCATTTTCCTCAATTGACTGTAAGTCGGCAACAAACACTGAGTTTCACAAACGAAATTTTAAGTCATTAATAACATAGAAAATTTTTTTTCATAGAAACAAAAGCCAATGTTACATCACCATGGGTATTGTTATATTGTCATTTATATAGCCCCTACATTAAAAATAAAATTTGGACTAAAACAGTACTTTGTGGCACGCCTATTTTACACTTTGAATATTACTAAATTGATAATGAATTTTAGTTACCTAGGTTCTACCATTTAAATACGATTTAATTAAATTAATAATATATATAATTAATTATATATACAAACTGTATATACTATAAATTTCAAATTAGACTGTGTTAATTGGATTTTTAACAGCAACCTGGAGCTTTAAAATGCAGTTATCTCAAACATCAAATGTTCCATTGTTTCCCTTTTGAACTGGCCTGTCGATATACCTATATTTGGTAGGCTGTATGGTATATGTTTCTAAGGATCAAATATACGGTAACAAATATGTTTCGACTATTTTATTGGACCATACGCATTGTACCAAGTATACTGTCCCGACCATATGCATTGTAACAAATGTCTCTGGACGTTTTTATCGTTGGACCATATGCGTTGTACCAATATACTGTACCAAATGCATCTGAACGTTTTTTCAGCATTGGGCCATATGCACTGTACCAAATATATTTTAATGTGCCGAGATGAGGACGATAATTAGCCATGAGGTAACCTTTTATATTTGAGAAAACCTCGGATAGATCTCAATTACATAATCAGATCACGCGGGATTCGAACCCAAGCCCGAATAGCCTCCAATCATGAGTTCCACAAGCTACCTCCGAAGTTGTTCCATTGGCCACTTAGAAACTTTCATACAGCCAAATATTAGTGGAATGTTTCGTGGATGAAATGCATTTTTCGCGTTCATGGTTGCTTTTAATCAAATTCCACGGCCAAAATCCTCACTATCAATTTCATTAATGCTCAAGAAATTTTGATATAAAATTAACAATAATAACAGCCCTTGAAATTTCATAAGGAGAAGAGCCTTCTGTAATGCCGCCTCCCCTCGCTATAATTATGAGGGCGCCGAATTTGCGTATAAAATTAGCCGTGCCGCGCGGATTCTCTCAGTAATACCTCGGCATCGAGAGCAGCAACATACCTGTACGACCACACTTTTGATTTGTAGTTGCAAGTTGTGCAATATTAAAGTAATAATAGATACTTACGATACGCTTTGAGAGAACCATAATACAAAATTTGTTGAGAATTGGGACTAATTTCAGAATGTCATTTCATACGAAGACAAACAAAAATAAAAACTTTCAAAGTTTCATTCCCGAAACTAGATAACGTATTCTATTTGTCGGTTTACCCTGATACATCATATTTTTTATGTTATCAAAGAATTTTCTTTGAGATCATCGTCAGCTTGAACATGTAATCTTTGAACGATTCCGTCATTTCCTTCGCAAAAGATATACCGTACTTACTCTCTGTTTGACTGTTGGAATTGGAAATGTTAACCCATTGTTCTTATATTATTATGGAATGTTTTTCAACAAATACAGTAGTGAACTGTACTGAAAAAGTTCCGCATACTGCTTTTATTTCACTTTCGTTTCGCCATAATAAACAATCTAATCAGTACACCACATGACCCGTCGAAAGCTGTAAGATGCCACCATTAAAGGGATGCGCTACTGAAAAATGACAGTTTTTGAAGAAACGTCATATTTTTTTTTTTATTTTACTCTTCATATGCTAAATTCCAATGCTCCATTACCACAACCTGTATTTCAGCTATAATATGCACTATAAAAAACATAGAAAACTCTTGTTTTAGATCCCAAAAAACAGTTTCCAAAAATAAACGTGTTATTTTCAAATTTTATTTTTAAGAGAGTTATTTCTTGACTTAGATCATTGAAATTTTCCTGATTATTTCATAATCATGATCATAATATGCTGTTAAAATTTCAATACATTATCTCTTAAAATGTAGAAATTAGAAAATTCAATTGGCTTTGACATTTAAACATTTTAGCCCCTAATCCTTAAGCATTTCCGCAGCTTCCTTTCTAACTGAAATTGTTTACTTTGATCTACTCTATCAGCCCTCAAAGTTTGTAAAATTCGTTTTCCTCACCGGGTATAAGTTTTAGTGTAAAGAAAGTAAAAGACTGGAAGGTATCCCCTGACGATGTTCAGCGTATGGACACATGGAACTGGAGCACATTAGCTTTGACCTACGCAGAATGTGATCAACTCTTTTTTCATCCCATAAACAACTGACACTGAAGTTGACATGGACTGAATGTAACCGGGAGCAGTCCTGGAAGTTACGACGACAAGTAAATTCCCGTCATGACCCGGACATCAACCCGGAAACTTTCAAATCCGCACTCAGTTGCTATAGCAACTACTCTACAATGGCTCCTAAGCATCGGTATATTCAAGTAATGACAGAGAAATTCGCGGATGGAAGGCTTTTTCCGAATTTTTTATTTCTCTCTCAGTTCTATAATAGAATATTTTGATAACTTCATTTGTGTTAAAAAAAAATAACCTCTTTAAGTGTTTGGAACTACTAATTTCTTCTATTCCTAGATTATGTAGTGAGACTAGAAGGTTTGACTAAGCCTACAATATTATATCAAATTCCCTGAGCAATTTGAGAGAGAAAACGATGTTAAAAGGACGAAGGTACGCCTTTCCTGAGCACAAATTCAGTAAAATTGAAATGTTTATAATTCAGCAACTATAAAAGTTACTTCAACAAACGTTTGCATGCTTAACATACGCTACATTCACTGCACTTCATAAAACAGTATCCAGATCTATAAAAGTCCAATAATTACTTGTAAAATATTATAAAATTTAAATATATTTATTTGCAGGTGTAAAGGGTTATCAAGATAAATACTACAATCCTCTGAATATCTACATGATGCTTTTAATGAAATGATCTGAAGACCTATTTCTACAACATGTACTCTAAAATTTATAACTTAATCCTATTCCTTCAGAAAATATATCTTCTTTGTTGTTACCTATTAATAAATGTTTCTACATTTTTGCACTCCACATTATTTTGTAAGAAGTTAATTAGGCCTACTTGTAACAAAGGAAAGATTCTATACTACTTCTATATTGCAGATGTATGTATGTATTTATTTACACTGCAAGTGGGCAAGCACCCGGTGGCAGTGGTATACACAATATAAACAATACACAATAAAATGATAAGCAATACACAATAAAATTTAGAATACACAATACAATTATACAATACACAATACAATTTTATACACAATACAATAAGAATACACAATACAATTTAACACAATAATAATAAAACATAAATAAAATACCTAAAATACCTAATTTTACAATACAAACTACATAATTATGTATAAGCCCTACATAAGTTTCAATAGTCTTTCACTTTACTCTCATCTCACTCACTGTAGTGGCACTATGACGCATTTCACTGACACTTTACGACACATTTCACTGACACTCTGTAACACATTTCACTGACACTATAGAACACATTTCATTGACGCTATAAATTATCACTGATCGGAACTATTCACTGCACTGTAAAACCATAACTTCACTGACTCACCTCGCTTCACTGATACAACAATTCAAATAAGTCAAATAATTACACCCTTATGCATACTTATAAACAGAACTACATTTAAACTAAACATTTCTAGTCTAAGACCCTCTTACACGCTATTTTTAAATAATTTACAATTCAAAGCAAGGAAGTAACTCGTCAGGCTACATAAATACATGTCACCTTAAAAAATTAAATGATAAATGTCACCTTAATTTTAGTTTACACTTTATACACAACTTTTTAAGTTATTCTTGAATCTCCTTAAGGAAGGACAGCCCTCAAAGACCGCTGCAGGTAGGTCATTCTAATCAGTTATAGTTCTATTTAAAAATGAGAATTTACCTACATCCGTTTTCCGTTTCCTACATTTGATTTTAAAATCATGATCGTTCCTACCATAGTACGTTGGCTTTTCTAATGAATACAACAAGCTAGCATGCAAAACTTCATGTAAATATCTTCAGTACCTTTTTAGTTATGATGAAAACCGTATATAAAAGTGAAAGTTACAGAAAACGAGTGACAAACATATGAGCCGTTCACAGCAGAAGTGGTGTAAGTCAAAAATGGGTAATGAGGGTTAAAGTAAACATTCTGTAAAATACAGTGCAAAGTAGCAATTAATATTCAATTTATTTAATCTATTGGTAGTCAGTGGATACCACGAAATACATATTACTTGCTACCTTGCGGTGTATTGTACAGAATTTTTACTTTAAACGTCATTACCCAATTTTGACTTACATTGCTTCTGCTCTGGACGACTCATATGACCATGTGATTCGTAACAAGTGACACACATCGAAGTTTAAATGCATATCTTTTGAAATTAAGAATTTATTTACATGATATCCAGGTCACTGTCTGGTGTAGTTTTACGTCAAATTTCATAATAAGACCGCATTTCTATAAAAAATTTGAAAATGGACAAACAAAAACATTGACGGTAACCGGACAGTGATATTTTCAAATGTTGCAAGACTTCGCAATACCAGCGTTACAGAATCATGAAATCGAAAACGTTGTTTTCATGCAAGACGGCGCTCCATCTCACACAATAATGTAAAAACACTATTGCGCAACACATTTGGTGATCGTGTAATTAGTAGGCATTTTCCGAACAGTTGGCCTTCTAGGTCACCAGACATAAATTCAGCTATTTATTTATTTATTTATTTATTTATTTATTTATTTATTTATTTATTTATTTATTTTATTTACCTAGACTTAGAGTAAAGGTCTTCAAGCTTTCCGTCCACCCAACCAGAACTAAGTACGTCTACTACAAACAATATAAAATAGACTTTTATTTGCTAATGCCGGGTATCTACGTGCCTTTTCGTCATTCCCCATATAAAGCCAGATATATAGACCAATTTAGCGACAGAGTCGTTGCCCAAGGTACTCCATAGGGAGGTGGTCTTTGTTACACCCAAGATGAGACAAGAGGAGATGAAATGATGATAGAGATTTTTTGCGATGCCATAGGGAACCGGATCTCCCGGAGAAAACCTCTGTGTTATCTGGACCAATGGCTTGCCTAACACAAGTTATAAAACGGGGCGTACGCTGGGGATCGAACCCGGTTCTATATGTATGGAAACATACACATATGTATCACAGTAATAATTAGAAAAATATGTGTAAAATTTGAGAACTGCAGCTTTAGCCACTTGTGAAAAAAACTGTATATTTTTAAGTTACTTTGTCAAGTAGAATTGTGGATTTAAACATTTATCTCGCATGTAAATGGACGCGTGAGCTATTAAAAAACGATTTTAGAGATTAATCACTTTCAGCAATACAAAAACATGCATACTACTTGTTTTCATCTTCAAAAAAATACTGAATTTTTAAGGCCAAATTTCGAAAATGTGATTTGGTCATCTACGCTGCCTGATCCCTCAAAATGCACAAGAGGTAAATTGATCTTAATTAATATGTGACATGTAGGTATGCATTGTGGGCATGTTGAGGTCTGATGTGGACAAAAAAAACTCATATCATTCTAGACGGTATTTACAGAATATCGAAGAATAAATAGCAAAATAATAAAAAAATAATCATAATTTTACAGCTTTGATTTTTTTTTTACTCTGCATGGGAGATAGGCTACTTAAGGTTTTGGTCTAATAGACTTAAGGATATATCACATACAAATCAAACACAAATTTTAACAGGCTGAACTGTTCTACTGAAAACGATTTCTCGATGACGCACTCAAATTAACGTGTGTACTAGAGATGAACAACGATCGAGAAAGCGAGACCAACAGCGCCCGCAAAGACGAAAACCCGCACGACAATGTTCTATACGACGCATCGTTGATGTAAAGACTGCTTTTGAGTGTTTCGAGACGTCGAGATTGATCACTCCCGAAGTCCAGAACGTCAAGTAGCCTTGAATCGCTACAGTTGTTTATATCTGACTGAACTTTTATCTACTTTGGCAACTGTTATATATGTATAAACAATCAAGTAGCCTATTTGAAACATTATCTCTACCTTTCAGTATATAATATTCCGTTCCTTAGTCTTTATTTAATTACTACGCCCTTATTAAAAGGCTAGGATTTTTTTTTCATACATTTGAGATCAAGTGTGCAATCTCAAGTAAAAAGATATTAAGGTTATCTTTTATGTTTCTTACAAATGCAAATTTATTTGAGAAATGTTTTTTTTCTATTTATATAACCATAGATAATATCATATAATAGAACCAGAACATTTTGATAACTAATATACTGTTTTGTTTTGTCTTTTTGTCTCATTTAAACATTTATAATGTTATAAAAGGTAAAAAAAAGGTAAAGGTATCCCCGTAACATGCCATGAAGGCATTTGGGGGGCATGGAGGTAGAGCCCCATGCTTTCCATGATCTCGGCACTAGAATGAGGTGGTGTGGTCGGCACCACGCTCTGACCGCCTTTTACCCCCGGGAAAGACCCGCTACTCAATTTTATAGGAGGCTGAGTGAACCTCGAGGCCGTTCTGAAAGTTTGGCAACGAGAAAAATCCTGTCACCACCTGGGAACGAACCCCGGGCCTTGCAGTCCGTAGCCAGCTGCTCTACCAACTGAGCTACCCGGCCATTTTATAATGTTATATATTATTTTAATGTACCGAAGTACATATGATATTTCCATGCAATATTCTGCGTCGTCATACGATGAAAGAGTAATGGAACGGAGAAAAATTCTCTCCGGCGCCGGGATTTGAACCCGGGTTTTCAGCTCTACGTGCTGATGCTTTATCCACTAAGCCACACCGGATACCCGCCCCGGCGTCGGACAGAATCGTCTCAGATTAAGTTCCAACTATTGGGTACCCTCTAGTGGCCGCCCTCTGCACTACGTCATAGATATCTATGAACGTAGGACTGAAGTCCACACGTGTGCTGAGGTGCATTCGTTATGAGTGACGGAATAAGCGCCGTCTTTCGCATACCATATATATTGTTTTAATGTACCGAAGTACATATGATATTTCCATGCAGTTGTTCTGCGTCATCATACGATGAAAGAGTAATGGAACGGAGAAAAATTCTCTCCGGCGCCGGGATTTGAACCCGGGTTTTCAGCTCTATGTGCTGATGCTTTATCCACTAAGCCACACCGGATACCCACCCCGGCGTCGGACAGAATCGTCTCCGTCGGATCCCGGCCAACTAGTCACTCATAACGAGTGCAACTCAGCACATGTGTGGACTTCAGTCCTACGTTCATAGACGTCTATGACGTAGTGCAGAGGGCGGCCACTAGAGGGAACCCAAGAGTTGGAACTTAATCTGCGACGATTCTGTCCGACGCCGGGGTGGGTATCCGGTGTGGCTTAGTGGATAAAGCATCAGCACGTAGAGCTGAAAACCCGGGTTCAAAATCCCGGTGCCGGAGAGAATTTTTCTCCGTTCCATTACTCTTTCATCGTATTTCTAATGTTATTTATTTCAATGATGTATGTTATTCAAAGTTACGAAATCTTTTCACGCCGACCAAATGCTATTTCGAGAATGATGAGCGAGACTCAAAGCGCACGAGAATGACGAGACGAGACTCGAAAGACAAATGCAACGAACACAGCGAGCGAGAGCGGCAGTTAGTTTTGTTCATCTCTAAAGTGTAGACTACTCTTTGACCTTTAGGGTAGACATCATTTGCGCATGGACTGTCATTGTAAATCCAGTGTTTTGTTCTCATTTAATTAGTTTCTACTTTGTTTTCCCTGTCTTTTCTATACGTGCGTGATATCAACGTATACAAATTTATTCATCTCATTTCACCGTTTTTCTAATAAATTGCTACCCATTAGGAGATTTGTTTCTCAGCGGGAGTCTTGTTTTTGTTACTCAACCTGTCAGTGTGTGTGTGTGGAATTACTTATTGCTTATTGTATTATGCGAAGAGCGCTCGGAAATTAATTAACTTTTTTAATTTACAGTACATTAAACAATACCAAAATATATTTGTTCATATATCAAATATGAAAAAAACAGCTTTATATCTTGCCAATGTTCTCTGAATTTCGCTTATACAGGGTGATTCACGAGGAGTTACCGGCACTTATGGAGTATATTCCCGAAGACATTTTGAACAAAATATTTCATATAAACATAGGTCTTATCCTCAATATTTTCGGAGTTACACTAATTTTAAATTGTTAAAAGATACCTTTCTTCTTTAGTTTTAAGGGTAAATTAATATTACAATTGAAGCGTTGGGCCGAATAACGCTCTATGTTACAATTTTTTCAAAATCGAGTTTTTAATGGAATAATATTCTGCAAAGTCTTACACAGCTGTCACAAAAATTGTTTTTCAATAACTGTATTAGACGCGCTTCTACACGAGTTACAACCATCAATTTCTCGGTTGGAATAACGGTCTATGTCACTAATCACTTCTAGTGTATCCAGTTGTTTACATCGTATCGGGAGTTATTCCACGGGAGTTTGTTCTCTTTACGAATACTGGATAACTTACTTGAACTCTGTGTATCAGGTTTCGGTTGATCTATTACGTAAAATGGACGACTACAAGATAGTGACGATCTCTATGGTAGATATTGACCGACTAAATAATAAAAAAAAAAAGATCCAGACAAATTAATATTAATAAGTGGAAAGATGTGTCACAAAAGTCGCTGAGAGATGGTGGTCTTGAGTATACAACAAGGAAGACGAAGTCGCAAGTTAGTACGATCCCCCAAGTAATGTAAATTCTTGTCTGTTATTTTTTAAGTATTTTATTGGTTGTATTTTAATTTACACTTCACCTAGTGTTAGTTGGTCTATGTTGTGTTTTGTCACTATAGTTTGTGGAAATTCTTGTAACGAGATGTGCTCTCAGCTGGCTCTTGATATCAGAAAGGAGCTGTTAAAATGTATTACTCTCTTACAGTCAGCATTTAAAAACTGTGATTGTTATTATTGTCTTCGTTATTAATAAAATTTATACTTAACAGATAAGCCATCTGTTGGGATGGATACTGAGTATTCAGGACAGGGGTTCAAATTCCATTCCCTAACAATTTCTCAACTGTATCTTTCGAAGAGGTGGAAAAATTCAAATATCTTGGAGCAACAGTAACAAATATAAATGACACCCGGGAGGAAATTAAACCCAGAATAAATATGGGAAATGCTGTTATTATTCGGTTGAGAAGCTTTTGTCATCTAGCCTTCTGTCAAAAAATCTGAAAGTTAGAATTTATAAAACAGTTATATTACCGATTGTTCTGTATGGTTGTGAAACTTGGACTCTCACTTTCAGAGAGGAACAGAGATTAAGGGTGTTTGAGAATAAGGCTCTTAGGAAAATATTTGGGGCTAAGAGGGATGAAGTTACAGGAGAATGGAGAAAGTTACACAACGCAGAGCTGCACGCATTGTATTCTTCACCTTACATAATTAGGAACATAAAATCCAGACGTTTGAGATGGGCTGGACATATAGCACATATGAGCGAATTCAGAAATGCATATAGAGTGTTAGTTGGGATACCGGAGGGAAAAAGACCTTTGGGGAGGCCGAGATGTAGGTGGGAAGATAATATTAAAATGGATTTGAGGGAGGTGGGATATGATGGTAGAGACTGGATTAATCTTGCTCAGGATAGGGACCAACGGCGGGCTTATGTGAGGGCGGAAATGAACCTCCAGGTTCCTTAAAAGCCAGTAAGTAAGTAAGTAGTAAGTAAATATTTAATTGTCTTTATTCATTTGTTATTGTTACAACTTTCATTAATTTAATGGTGTCGCTACATCTCAATACTGCGGTTATTTTCTAATAACAGTGTTATTATTTTATCAATATTGTATGTTTATTCATAATATGATAGTGGGTGTAACTTTAATGAATTACATGGTGTTAATTCATATTAATATACAGTATTTAAAAATAAATGTCATAATCATTTTGTTCATAATTTAACCTTTCTATTGATTTTGTATATTTCATAATATTCTTAGTGTATAAAACTGTTTATTGTCTGTATTCCTCAGTATCATTCCGATGTAGTTAAAAATGCCACAAACTTCTATGATGTGTAATATGACTTTCAGTAACATACAATCGTGTACAAAACATATTGATGGAATAACGGTCTATATTTCCCGTCCGATAGTGAATTTGTGAGCGGAATTACGATGTAACATTTTTGTTCCTCCTGTACAGTTAGCAGATTGTAACATAGACCGTTATTCGGTCCAACGTTTCAATTAGAGAACGAGCTATTCAAAAGTATAATTTACTTTAATTGGCTAGTTGTTAATTCTATAGTTGCTTCGTACTGATTTTTTTTCAATTTTTAGCTACAAAATTACATTTTTCTTATGTAATTATCAGAACAATAGTTACAAAGCACGTCATTCTTGTAAACTCTTTAAGACTGTACATCAGGATGCAAAATTAAACTTTAAAGAATCAAGTTGCTAGAAGTCGTATAATTTGTAACAAATTGTTGTGATAAGTGCGTATGAATAATATAATTTTTAATTGAAAATTGAAAAAAAAAAATCTGTACAAAGTAGCTAAGAAATTAACATCACATTTTTAGCTTCAGAATACTAACCGATTAAAGAAAGTATACTCCTGAATAATTCAGTATCTATTTGTGACATTCTTTTACTCTTAAAACTAAACAAAAATAGTATTTTTTAACAAGTTCAAATTAGTGTAACTATGAAAATATTGAGAATAGGACACATGTTTATATGACAATTTTTGCTCAGAATGTCTTCATAAATAAGCTCAGTAAGTGCTGACAACTCCTTATGAATCACCCTGTATTCTACTCACAATTGACTGAAAAATAGTTTGTCAGGATTACTGTCGTTAAAAAGTGTACATACCTCTTGTGGTGCACGTTTTGTCACCAAAACCTAACGTCACCACAGTCTTGTGTCATTCTTTTGTTAAGAACATTTTGTTTTATTTGATTTCATCAATAACACTGCCTTTATAACACAAGGACGAACAAAATGCCTCGAGATTGAAATTGTTGCCATAGCAACCATAACCATAGTACTTCTGTAGAAAACAAATGAAGTATTAAATGAAAATATATTATTTCAAAAGATAATTAAAAAATATAGTATGTAATTTAAAAATGTTTTCGATGGCGCCATAATTCACACAAAAATAGTCGCAAAATATTAATTTTGTTTCCATAAAAAAACATTCTTTTCTAAATACAAGGTTAGATGTCTCAGAGCTTTTTGTCCAAAATCCCCTCATTCGATTTTAATATCGATTATACGTTACTTTAAAAACATATTAAAATAACTCTATAAATACACGATTTGAAGTGCACACATAAAGCTTAAAAATATTAAAATGTTTTAGTCATATACATTTATACTGCCTTTTCTTACATCTACTACGGTCTAGCAGTATTCACTACATATTAATTAAACCGAAATTATTAAGCATATAATGTATTTGCAGAGACAGCTGCCGTGTTAGATGCAAATACGAGTCGATATCCCGCGCGACCCTCTTAGTACGTAAAATTGCTACCAGAGCGCGGCGTGGTGCAGTGCGGACATGTTGTCCCGCTCGGAAGGAGGTGGGAAATGTTGTCACGCCTCCAAGTTGGGTAGTTTCACCTCTCCCTACTAGATGTCAGGTAATTCTGGATATGAAGCATCCATATAAAATGAATCAAGATTTGTATAACGCAAGAAATTATGTTTTATCACGCGATTGCTGTGCCAAATCCGTCCATTTGTAAATGAGATGGATATGACAAGCAGAAACAACGGCGTTACCTACACTCACACTGATCAATCCTTTTCTATTCAGCGTAAGTAGCGGAATGGCTTATTGCCCTATTGCAAGCGTATGTCTAAAGAAGAATATGAATTCAAAATATTAGGGAAAGCTTTTATGAGAATAGCAGTTAATATTTTTAATGACCTTCAAAAATATATATTAGGCATAGACCAAAAACTTGTCTGAGTGACGAAACATTAATTTAATAGGTCTATCGTTTTGTTAAAACATTCAATAATCTATAATTCCCGTGTTTAGTCCGGATCAACGAGAATATTGTACGAAATAGAAATATAAAAATTGAAAATTTATCCTCTGAAAAGGTGGAAAAATTCAAATACCTGGGAGCAACAGTAACCAACATAAATGACACTCGGGAGGAAATTAAACGCAGAATAAATATGGGAAATGCCTGTTATTATTCGGTTGAGAAGCTTTTATCATCCAGTCTGCTGTCAAAAAAATCTGTAAGTTAGAATTTATAAAACAGTTATATTACCGATTGTTCTGTATGGTTGTGAAACTTGGACTCTCACTTTGAGAGAGGAACATAGGTTAAAGGTGTTTGAGAATAAGATGCTTAGGAAAATATTTGGGGTTAAGAGGGATGAAGTTACAGGAGAATGGAGAAAGTTACACAACACAGAACTGCACGCATTGTATTCTTCACCTGACATAATTAGAAATATTAAATCCAGACGTTTGAGATGGGCAGGGCATGTAGCACGTATGGGCGAATCTAGAAATGCATATAGAGTGTTAGTTGGGGGGGGCCGGAGGAAAAAAGACCTTTGAGGAGGCCAAGACGTAGATGGGAAGATAATATTAAAATGGATTTGAGGGAGGTGGGATATGATGATAGAGACTGGATTAATCTTGCTCAGGATAGAGACCAATGGCGGGCTTATGTGAGGGCGACAATGAACCTCCGGGTTCCTTAAAAGTAAGTAAGTAAGTAAGTAGGCCTAAGTCCGGATCAACTTACTTCACGTAAAGGTGAAACCTAACCATACTCCCCTATTACTGCATAGGCTATCCTAGTGGATTATAGTGATTTTCTAGATGTCAGATTGAATTTTCCTTTACAGACTTTTTTTTCGAATTTCGAGTACTAACAAATTCTAGACCTACAACTGGCGGCAGTTATTTTCTAACTTTTATGTTGACGGCAATAATTTTGGTTTCCAGTAGTAGGAATCTGATGAAATGGAAGTACCTCACTATGCTTGTGAAATTTGAATGTAATTAATAATTAATTAGTAATACCGGTATTAATATTAATACATACATAGTGTTCTAGCCATGGGCAGGTCTTTCACTGCAAACCCGGCATTCTCCAGACTTTCAAATAGCCTACCTTGGAGTAATAGTTACAATTAATATAAATGACACTCGGTAAAAATTCTTGACATTTTATCAAAATCGAATCAACAGAGTTAATGTTCATTGTTTTTTTTTTTTTAATGAAGTTACCCTCTATTGGAACATGGATGACTGAAATTGACTGAACGGTGAAGTTTATTCTTTTAGTTTTTATGTGTTATTTCTATATGCTTATAATAATTCAGGAATTACGTATCAAAATATGCAGCATATTAAACATCATTTTAATTCTTTGAAATTGAACGACATTGACTTATTATGTGAATTTATATCTCTAAGTTATTATTTAGGGGTTGAAAGGGTCCCATTGATATGGTGTTCTTATTTTTACGCTTCAAGATATGGCAACCCTACTTATAGATATACTTCTTTCCAATTGGTTATTTGAAGACATAACACAATTAGAGTAAACTCTGAGAAAAATTCCAACAGGTATTACAAATGTAGTTCAAATGGGAATCGAAACCACGTTTGGGATAGCAGTTCAGCTCGTTAACATCTAGATTCTAGACTACCGATGGCCATCATTGAAAGTTATGTTTTCCTCCACCTTGTTGGCTTGTATTCAAACAATAGCCTATAGGCTTATTCGGAAAATGTAGGCTAGGCCTACGGACCCATCTTTCAGTAAAGTTATTTTTAGTTTGTTTCATATTCTTCAAAGTTTAATTTAAACTATCTACATACAACAATTTCAAAATTTTGCGGTAGGTTATGTCTACATTTTTTAACGTATGGGATATTCCATATGAAATCGATCAGTGAAAAACCTCGCATTTTTTTAATACTCTAATTTTTTTCCCTATTTATACAAGGTGCTGAGGAGAGTGCATTTTCAAAAATATACTATCGAAAGTCAAACGGTTTTCGTATTATTGAGCGACAAATTTAGCGTATTTTATAAAAACAAGCCTCTTTCAGCGCTCAGAACTCTGGAACCATTTACTGCAGATCATTGAACGGGAGCTTATTTTGAAGCTGACATTTAGTAGGTTATGATAAGAAGCAATACTTATTTTTATTGTATACAGAGAGACAGATAATCTGATTTCACTTTTAGGCTTTTTGCCCATTTGTAAAAATGTAAAAAATATTGAGAAAAACCTTGCATTATTAAGAGGGATCCGGCATTGTTTGCTTAGTGGATCGGTAATAAGTTTCGAGGGTATTAAATTAATTATTTTCACACGCCTAGACTTGAACGGCGCAGTACCTCACACACTGGCCGAGAGCTGAAGATAAGCCAGCATTGGGCGTCATTTTACTCCTGTGTTTATGAAAACTTCTGATAAAGCTAGCCCAGCCATGACTGCTAGACGACACATCACGTGTTTCTCTCCTAGCCTTGCTTGTCTCGACTACCTACAGTCAGCTGGTTAGTTCACGCGCGTACTATTTATTTTCTTTATTAGATATTTTCAGTACTTTCTTATCAACGGTGCACCAGTAAAAAATAAGTGTTTATTTGTACTTTGTAAAAAATAAGTGTTAATTTGTATTTTCAATGCGGAATCTAACCATATATTTTAAAAATATTTTTTCGTGGGCAAAGGCGTCTTAATGAAGACAAATCTAAATTTCTCAATTTCCATAAAAAGTAAGAAAAACTGTTTGTATGTATGTATGTATGTATGTATGTATGTATGTATGTATGTATGTATGTATGTATGTATGTATGTATGTATGTATGTATGTATGTATGTATGTATGTATGTATGTATGTATGTATGTATGTATGTATGTATGTATGTATGTATTTATTTATTTACAGTGCAAATGGGCAAGCACCCGGTGGCAGTGGTTTACATATCAATATAAACTATAATTTCTCAGCATCAAAATAAACCATGATTTTGATCATTGGGTGAAAGGGTTTCAGAGCTACAACAGTTTAAAGTTGCTAATTTTATGAAAAATACGATAAATTTAAATATTTTTAATTTAAACACTATGAAGTTCTGATGCCTCAAACTTTGCACAAAGCATTGTATCACAGTTGTCAACGGACAGAAAAGGTTTCATTGTATTTAAAAATTGTAAGGTCAATTTTCTCTATATTTCGGTCGATTTGAGATGGAATAGCCCGTATGCAGAGTGATTTTTAAACTATGCAACGGCATGAAAGCATATCAAATATCGGCCACAACCGTTACTACCAGCGTATTCCGAATCTCACCGGTCCGGTGGCATCAATGACGTCACGTTGCAGCGAAATAAGGAACAAAACTGCTGGAAGGATCGATGGCTGTCATGGCGACTGTACAAGTTGTCTGTGCTACGCTAGCAAAATTTTGCGAAATTTTCGTACTCCCATCTCGTTCAAAGAAAAGATAGCATAAACAATTTGCTGCATAGTCCTACCTAGTATATCGAGGTAATCAAATACATGTATCTACTAACAAGATAGCTAATATGGTACCGACACAATGTTAAAGAAAATGCCTGGAGACAGACGACCGAAAATCACATACGTTCATTGAATTCCAGCAAGAAGAAACACGGGTTCGAAACTTACTGGTTGAGGTTTTTCCGGGGTTTTCCTTCAACCCAATATGAGCAAATGCTGGGTAACTAGGTAGTAATAACGGGTCCGTTGACATGTTCGCTCATAAGCCATTAACATATTGTTTTTACGTTGTGCTCATTACAAACAATACAGCAGGACTAAAGCAGAACACACCGCCTTAGCGCGTCTAGCCGCGAAACCAGGTGGCCCGGGTTCGATTCCCGGTCGGTACAAGTTACCTGGTTGAGGTTTTTCCGGGGTTTTCCCTCAACCCAATATGAGCAAATGCTGGGTAACTTTCGGTGTTGGACCCCGGACACATTTCACCGGCATTATCACCTTCATCTCATTCAGACGCTAAATAACCTATGATGTTGATAAAGCGTCGTAAAATAACCTACTGAAATAAAAAAAAAACACACCGCCATGACACAACAGTGCACGATGTTATTCGTCTGCTAATTCCCGCCCTATACAAGAACCAATCAGATTCACTGATGGCGGCTGATGGAGACTGCCACCACCTCTGCAAGTTGATGGCACCGATGCGACACCGGTGGAGCATCAATGACGCCATCGGTGGAATTCGGAACACCGTGATGACATCGGATTGCTCACCGGTGAGATTCGGAATACGCTCTACGTTTATGAAACATGACGCACACTTTTTGGTAAACAAAACGTCGCCCGACAAAAATGCTGCATAGTCCTACCTAGTATATCGAGGTAATCAAATACATGTATCTACTAACAAGATAACTAATATGGTACGGACACAATGTTAAAGAAAATGCCTGGAGACAGACGACCGAAAATCACATACGTTCATTGAATTCCAGCAAGAAGAAACACGGGTTCGAAACTTACTGGTTGAGGTTTTTCCGGGGTTTTCCCTCAACCCAATATGAGCAAATGCTGGGTAACTAGGTATCGGTGCTGGACCCCGGACTCATTTCACCGGCATTATCACCTTCATTCCATTCAGAGGCTAAATAACGTGAGATGTTGATACAGCTTCGTAAATAACTCACTAAGAAAAGAAGAAACATAAAATCTCGACTACAAGCAACATAGAAGGCGGGTATTTTAGAGATTATGAAGGAAAGAAAATGTATTAGTAGATTATCAGTGGACAGATTGTATCTGTCTGAAGCCTACTGTAGGCGAAATAGGGAGAAGAATACGTAAAGAATGCCCTTTATCACCTACGCTGTTGACCATCTACTTAGAGGATTTAGTGAAGAACTGTTTTCAGAACATGGGAGGAGTAATAATAGGAGGAAGAAGAATAAAGTGCATAAGATTTGCTGATGATATGGCGTTGTTAGCAGAAGAGGAAGTGATACTAAGGGATATGCTACTGGAGCTAAATGACAGCTGTGAGCAGTATGGGATGAAGATAAATAAGATGAAGACCATGGTCATAGGAAGAAAAATAAAGAAGGTAAATTTGAGAATACTAAATGAGGCAGTAGAAGAAGTGGACAGTTTTAAACACTTGGAGTAGCTATGCTATAAACAGTAACTTGAGCTGCTGCCAGGAAATCAAAAGGAGGATAGCAATGCCCAAGGAAGCTTTTAATAGAAAAAGGAGCATCTTCTGCAGACCTCTGGGAAAATAACTAAGAAAGAGAATAACTAGTGAACTTCTTTGTGTGAAGCGAATAGAAGCATTTTAAATATTTATTTATTTATTTATTTATTTATTTATTTATTTATTTATTTATTTATTTATTTATTTATTTATTTATTTATTTATTTATTTATTTATTTATTTATTTATTTATTTATTTTATTCATTTATTTATCTATTTTGCTAATAATTGTAACATAAAATATAATATATACAGAAAAACTTTAGCTCGCTCCTGAAAGAGTAGAACTCGTGCTCAGGGGCGGATTCCTGAATTGAAATTAATAATTATACAATACAATTTGTCTTATATCTACTGTGCAATTATAGTAAGATAAATTTAAATTTACAATTTTTCAATTTTTATAAAATCCATACATAACTTTTTAAATTTAATACTAGAACTATTAGAATTGACAAGATTAGGATATTTAAATATAAATTTGTTATATATTCTTGGGCCTAAATTACTACTATGATTAAATACTGTAACAGTGTTGCATTTTGGTTCAAACGATCTTAAAGAATTCATGCCTTTTGTTTCATAACTAAGAGAATACAATTCAAAATTATTTCTATTTTTATGTATGAATTTTATTAATACACTATAATAAATTTGTCTTACGTTAAGTACATTAAAGTCCAGAAACAAATTTTGAGATGGAAAATCAATAGGTTTAAGAAGACATATTTTAATTATTTTCTTCTGTAATAAATAAAGTGGATTAAAACTGGATTTAAATGAGCTACCCCATCCTATAATTCCATACATAATTACAGATTGAAATAAAGTTAAATATATTGTACGTAATAAACTTATTGACAAGTAATTCCTCAATAAAACAAAATGGATATAGAGAAGAATGGAACGTGTGATGTGGACAGACAGAATAAGAAATGAAGTTGTGTTGGAAAGAGTGGGTGAAGAAAGAATGTTGCTGAAACTGATCAGGAAGAGGAAAAGGAATTGGTTGGTTCACTGGCTGAGAAGAAAATGCCTAGTGAAGAATGCACTGGAAGGAATGGTTAACGGAAGAAGAGTTCGGGGCAGAAGAAGATATCAGATTATAGTCGACATTAAGATATATTGATCTTATGCGGAGGCAAAGAGGGTGGCAAAAATTAGGAAAGATTGGACAAAGCTGGGTTTATAGCGAAAGACCTGTCTTTGGGCAGAATACTATGGATGAATGAATGAATGAATGAATGAATGAATGAATGAATGAATGAATGAATGAATGAATGAACGAACGAATGAATGTCTGACAATGAATTATGATGATAATCTTCGAGTGTGAAATATTCATATCAAAATTAGCTAATTAACTATGTAGAAAGGTAGGCTAAACGTAGGGTATACAAATGTTTAACACTCCACTACTTTCATCAGGTAACAAATCCAGATCTTTTTTCCGTCAGAAGAAGAATCATCGTTGTTTCCAATTGTAGCAGGGAAGAATAATGGCACTGCGTTTTAGATTCTTATTTTTACGATATTTGGAAACTTCACGAAAGGCGGTCTTGAAGAGAGAACGGGTGTCCAATTTGTTTATGTAAGAGGGGAAAATTACGCGAATAAATTAAAATTCTGAAAAATATGTTCTAGTAGGAGTATTACGTCAGAGTCGAAATAAAAACTAGTAAATACGGTAACGTTGTTCTAATATCATTAACTTCAATAGGCTAATTATTCCAATTGTGTAATTGTAACAATGTGTACATTTTTCTACTGCGACTTTTATTATGACATGATTTGTTAAATTTCAGTTGTGTAATTGAATCGGTGAGTGGAAAAGGGGTAACATACCAAAAAATGCGAAAATAAACTGAGATAGCAGAATTGTTCATATATCATAGTCCTACCTATTGAGCAGGAAAGGAATAATATTCCTATCATCCTAATGCCAATATAATTTACAATTCATTTTAATATATCAATATGCCTGGTAAATTATTAATAAGTATTTAATGAATTTCATTCAATCTTAAGGCATATAAACTTGCAAATGTTTATTTGCTATTTAATCACAATATATGAACGTTTTCGCCGTTTAGGGCATCTTCAGATATAACAATACATATTATATAATAATATTAATTATTACGAATTATTATATTGATCTTTCTATTAATTTTCAATGAATGATTAAAAATCATACCCAACTCATGACTTATCTATTACGAAATTTATCGTACATTCCACTACATTCACAATCAACGAGCATTTATTCAATATCTCAACTAATTACACCCAACAGTAATTCTTTAACATAAACAACATTTTTAACAAGTGATCTTATAATAATAATAATTATCTGCGTCTCTATATAATAACTTGTCTATATTTTGCATTTATTATTATCTCTTAATCTCTATTTTCAGGTGAAACAATTACAAAACACACAACAGCAACTACGAAAACTATCTTGAACTTACGACAATTTCCAGCCATGATTACTCTAAATATTTTATCACTTTCATTATAAAATTTAAATTTTAACATTGACTAATTTAATCACCGTATATCAATTGTAAAGTAGTCATCAACGTCAAACAACATTCAAATGCCAACGGCCTCTCTAAGCGAAATAATTACAAAACACAAGAACATTAACTACGCATACTACCTTGCAACTTATGACAACTTTCAGCCATGACTACTTGAAATATTTTATTATCATCATTGTAAATTTTAAAATTTTAAAATTAACATAATTGACAAATTTTAAACATTGTATATTAATTGTAACATGAGCTATATGTATAAATAAAATATTCGTCCAGTCTAAGTTCAAATTCAAAGATTATCTTAATATTCATCCTGTTTCATGTTATATCTACATAAAGCTCATGAATTTCATGTACCACATATATTGTTCTCTATTTTCCTTGTTATTTGCATAATATG
Organism: Periplaneta americana; assembly: GCF_040183065.1. Lineage (NCBI taxonomy): Eukaryota > Metazoa > Arthropoda > Insecta > Blattodea > Blattidae > Periplaneta > Periplaneta americana. Next base: position 15,279,103 of record NC_091124.1, read on the forward strand.
TTATTATAGGTCCAGATAATATGTATTGTTATATCTGAAGATGCCCTAAACGGCGAAAACGTTCATATATTGTGATTAAATAGCAAATAAACATTTGCAAGTTTATATGCCTTAAGATTGAAATTCATTAAATACTTATTACTAATGCCAATAGCATGGACCCGTGTTTGGAGTTGAGTAACAGAACAGTAACATTCCAGGAATGTTACTTTTATTCCACTCAATAGTGGAGCACTATTGTGTTAGTTTTCATATGGTATGCTTGGAGCGCTGGCATACACTGTAATAATCGTTTCGTTTCTTAACCGTTTTAATACTTTATTATTACAGGTGTTCCAGGTTATGTTTGATCAGACGTCTTCTGTCTAAAAGATTTGGAAAATGGTTTTTGAAGTTAGTGTCTTTGAGTAAAAACCAACAACAATGTTAGAAGAGGAAGATAATGAGCCAAGAAGAAAGAAAGGAAAGGTGAACAAGAATTCACATACAAAAGAAATGGAGAAAATATCTAGGAGTAGGGGAGAAGAGTTTGTAATCTACAAAGGTGTATTAGTCGAGACTAAAAAAACGGGCAAAGACTGTAACTGTCGAAAAAAGGTGTACAAATACGTTTTCAAATGTGGAAAAAGAAACAATCATAAAAACGGTTTTCAATGATCGGCCAAAAAATGAAAAAGATGTTTATTTGATGGGCTTCATAAGTAGGCAAGGAGTGGCTAGGCATCGGTCAGTGAATGGAAACTCAAAAGCAAACACGTCATCCTTTACCCTTTATGCAATGAAAGGTAACGTCCGAGTTCAGGTGTGCCGCAAAGCTTTTTTAAGTCTACAAGCATGTAAATAGAGGAAATATTTTACCAGCCTTTGTAAATGCTCAAATTCATGTGCATATTGCATCTTTTCCAACACACACATCTCACTACAGCTCTAACCCTATAACTTACCTAGATGCAGAGTTATCTATGACCAAATGCTTCAGATATTTTTAGAAAAACATCCACATTGTAAAGATGTAGTGAAACATGATGTCGAAGATGCAGATGATGATGATAATGGTGATGTGTAAATGTATATGTATTCAAATTGTATGTTTTTCAAGAAATTTAGTCAAATTGAGTTACGCTATAAAGAAAACTTACTAATTGTTCAAAATATTTCTGTTCATTTTACCAATATTACATTTGACTGGAAAAAGGGTAACATTCCCAAACTTTAAACAATCAAATCTAAAAAACCAATATATATAGTAACAAACAAATATAAAGGCTGAGATGCTTGTAACTAGTAGTAAATGTGACCCCATTGTAAGTTTTTTGATTAAAGTAAAAATAAACTCACAAAACAGTTTTCTTTCATTTTCTCAAAAGCATGATTTTGGAATGTTACCCCTTTTCCACTCACCGATTCAATTGTCAAAATTAGTGGCATACACGTAGAAGTAAGTGCCATCTATTAACGAATAAAATAAAAGACGGTTGTGACATGTTTAATCACATAAAGTGTGTGTTTGTATTTATATGTCCACATACCGCTGGATGATATTACATTGTTAACCTACAAAAATAACCCTTTTAAATACACATCACACACTTAATTTATCGGGACACTTAAACTTTAACCTTTGTAATGAGATCTTGTGTCATGAGATTTTAAGTTCACTTTAAAAGCACACACACGTAAATAAGAAAAGAATGTTTGCTCTGAACATTGTGTCGCATTTCAACATGTTATTTAACACCATAATTCTTTTTCCAAGCAGATTGAATAAAAAATTATGAAATGAAAGGATTAGCTTTCAAAAACGAAATAAATTAGAGCATGCATATCAAAGGAAAAGGTATGTAACGCAATTTTGTGGTCCGCGTTGTTGCCATTTTCTTCTACGTGTATGTAAAGTATAAACGGGCTTTTGAAGGGGCGTTTCAACTCTCAGGAAATTAAACTGCTTTCCCATCCTGATCACAGTACTGCCACCAAAATAACACCACAGCTTTGATCTTCTTTCTTTAGAGGTCAGTTGTTGAAGAGAAAAGTACATATACTATGTTCAAGTGCGACAATCTTCTTCACGTGGAATTGGTAGAGAGTGAATAGGGGAGAGGAGGCCTCGATGGATGATGTACAGACAGATAATAGATGGTTGAATATACATTGGACCGTTACACGAATGGGTGAGTGGACGGATGCATAGTTGAGTGGAAGAATGTATGATTCAGTGGAAAAATGGATGACTGAGGAAGAATTGATGATTGAGAAGAAAGAATGAATTATTGAGGAGGAGAATGGATGAGTGGAAGAATCAATAATGGACAGTTGAGTGAAAGAATTGATGATTGAGTGAAAGAATGGAGGTTGAGTGGAACAATTCATGATTGAGGGGAAGAATGGACTATTGAGCGAAGAATGGATGAGAAGGGGAATGAATAATAGACGGTTGAGTGAAAGAAATGATGATTGAATGAAAGAATGGAGGTTGAGTGAAAGAATTCATGATGGAGAGGAAGACTGGACTATTGAGCGAAGAATGGATGAACAGGAGAATAATAATAGACTGTTGAGTGAAAGAATTGATGATTGAGTGAAAAAATGGAGGTTGAGTGGAATAATTCATGATTGAGACGAAGAATGAATTATTGAGCGAAGAATGGATGAGTGGAAGAATGAATAATGGACGGCTGAATGAAAGAAATGATGACTGAATGAACGAATGGAGGTTGAGTGAAAGAATTCATGATGGAGAGGAAGAATGGACTATTGAGCAAAGAATGGATGAGTAGGAGAATGAATAATGGACGGTTGAGTGGAAGAAATGATGACTGAATGAACGAATGGAGGTTGAGTGAAAGAATTCATGATGGAGAGGAAGAATGGACTATTGAGCGAAGAATGGATGAGTGGGAGAATGAATAGTAGACGGTTGAGTGAAAGAAACGATGACTGAATGAACGAATGGAGGTTGAGTGGAAGAATTCATGATGGAGAGGAAGAATGGACTATTGAGCAAAGAATGGATGAGTGGGAGAATGAATAGTGGACGGTTGAGTGAAAGAAATGATGACTGAATGAACGAATGGAGGTTGAGTGGAAGAATTCATGATGGAGAGGAAGAATGGACTATTGAGCGAAGAATGGATGAGTAGGAGAATGAATAATGGACGGTTGAGTGAAAGAAATGATGACTGAATGAACGAATTGAGGTTGAGCGGAAGAATTCATGATGGAGAGGAAGAATGGACTATTGAGCGAAGAATGGATGAGTAGGAGAATGAATAATGGACGGTTGAGTGAAAGAAATGATGACTGAATGAACGAATGGAGGTTGAGTGGAATAATTCATGATTGAGAGGAATAATGGATTATTGAGCGGAAGAATGGATAAATGAGTGGAAGAAAGTATAATAGGTGGTTGAGTGAAAGAAATTGAGGATTGATTGGAAGAATGAAGAATGGTTGATTGAGTGAAAGAATTATATTTTATTTTTCATACAGAAAAAAAAATACCTACCAAAAGTTTTAAAAAGGTCGATTTAGCAGGCCAATGACATTTTTTGGATTACTTCGGCCTTGCTACACCGTCGCTCCCCCTTGAACTGGAGAGGATACGACCATTTAGAAATTTGGCGGGTAGCTTCTGTATGAAAAATGAAGTATAACGAGTGAGTGTAATAATGGATTGTTGAGTAGAAGAATGGATGATTGAGTGGTATAACGGGTGGTTGAGTGCAAGAATTAATGGTTGAGTAGAAAAATGGATGGTTGAGTAAAACAATGGGTGGTTGAGTGCAAGAATGGATAGTTGAGTGGGTACATAGATAACTCATTGAACGAAAGGATGGTTGAATGGGCTGATAGATGATTCAACGGACGGATGGATGGTTGGCTGAACGGATGCTGGATCATTTGAATGTAGGATAGTTTAGAAAGTGAGTCATAAACCATAAGACATCTCTGTTTGTCACACACCAAGAAGATGATCAGCATCTAAAGAGATTGTGACATTCCATGGGAAAGACCTGCTTTTTGTCACATAGCACAATATAGCCGCCATTTCGGCGTCCGCCATGTTAGAGTGAGGTCACATTTCTTCAAAATGGAAAGAGATCATGTGACGACATTAGAAAAATTCACACAAATTCTATGGTGCAATATGTCCAATTCTACGTTCATTCCTTCACAATGCATGAAAGCTGACACAAACGCTGTCTGTTGCAGGTAAATGAAAAATTGGCATTGACGAAAGAGGAATGCATCGAACTCCTCCTGCTATATGGTGAACGGAGCTGCTGTGCCATCCCCGCAGATTTCAATCAGCGCCACCATCATCGACCAGCAATATCAGTTCAGACGGATGACATTTTTTACTGAGTGAGGGAAATAAAATGGTAGAATTAAAACCAAAACGTAGCCTACGTACAAATTCAACTTCTTTGCAAATACTTTTCATTCTGGTTTTATATATTATTTTATCCGTCTATTTATTTTATTATTGTAAATATTTTTGTTTTATCACTAATATTATTATTGTTATTATTATTGTTATTATTATTATTATTATTATTATTATTATTATTATTATTATTATTATTATTATGACACAAGACGAAATATTAATTCAACATTAGTAGAACCTAAATGTCTCACATCTGCTGGTCTAAAGCATAGCATAAATTTTGGCCCTCGGTTGTACAATGCTTTAACTAAATTACACCCAGAACTTCCAACATGTAACCCACTAACATATAACAAGAAAATTAGAAACGTGTTAATATCTTCAATTTGATTACATAATTTTATAGCCTATGTGTATGAATTAATCAACCTATATTATATTTGTATTCTATAATTTTGAAATATATATTAGTCCTACTTTTCACATGCGATATTATTCTTCTCTAGTGTTAATATTACATTATATAATTCCATTGCCGCTGTAATTATATTTTAGCTCCTATTTTATTTTACTTATATATTTATATTATTATTACTATTTTTTATTTTAATATTATATCTGAACTGCGACCGAGCACGAGCGCTGCTCATTCGGTCTCAAATTTTGTTAATACTGCTGTATTTTCTTTTTATATTGCTTGTATTATTTTATTTGTATTTCTCTTTGTTTGTTTTGTAATTATATTTCTTTATTCTGTATATTTGAAATAAATAAAATTGAAAATTGAAATTGAAATTATTAATGAATTATTTTGTATTACTATCTTTGTATCATCTCCGTCACGATTATTCTATTATTATTATTATTATTATTATTATTATTATTATTATTATTATTACTACTTACTTACTAGCTTTTAAGGAACCCGGAGGTTCATTGCCGCCCTCACATAAGCCCGCCATTGGTCCCTATCCTGAGCAAGATTAATCCAGTCTCTACCATCATATCCCACCTCCCTCAAATCCATTTTAATATTATCTTCCCATCTACGTCTCGGCCTCCCCAAAGGTCTTTTGCCCTCCGGTCTTCCAACTAACACTCTATATGCATTTCTGGATTCGCCCATACGTGCTACATGTCCTGCCCATCTCAAACGTCTGGATTTTATATTCCTAATTATGTCACGTGAAGAATACAATGCGTGCAGTTCTGCGTTGTGTAACTTTCTCCATTCTCCTGTAACTTCATCCCTCTTAGCCCCAAATATTTTCCTAAGAACCTTATTCTCAAACACCCTTAATCTCTGTTCCTCTCTCAAAGTGAGAGTCCAAGTTTCACAACCATACAGAACAACCGGTAATATAACTGTTTTATAAATTCTAACTTTCAGATTTTTTGACAGAAGACTAGATGACAAAAGCTTCTCAACCGAATAATAACAGGCATTTCACATATTTATTCTGCGTTTAATTTCCTCCCGAGTGTCATTTATGTTGGTTACTGTTGCTCCAAGATATTTCAATTTTTCCACCTCTTCCAAGGATAAATCTCCAATTTTTATAGTTCCATTTCGTAGTATATTCTGGTCACGAGACATAATCATATACTTCGTCTTTTCGGGATTTACTTCCAACCCTATCGCTTTACCTGCTTCAACTAGAATTTCCGCGTTTCCCCTAATCGTTTGTGGATTTTCTCCTAACATATTCACGTCATCTGTATAGACAAGAAGCTGATGTAACCCGTTCAATTCCAAACCCTCTGTGTTATCCTGAACTTTCCTAATGGCATATTCTAGAGCGAAGTTAAAAAGTAAAGGTGATAGTGCATCTCCTTGCTTTAGCCCGCAGTAATTGGAAAAGCATCGGATAGAAACTGGCCTATACGGACTCTGCTGTAAGTTTCACTGAGACACATTTTAATTAATCGAACTAGTTTCTTGGGAATACCAAATTCAATAAGAATATTATATAAAACTTCTCTCTTAACCGAGTCATACGCCTTTTTGAAAGCTATGAATAACTGATGTATAAATATTACTACTACTACTACTACTACTACTACTACTACTACTACTACTACTACTACTACTACTACTACTACTACTACTACTACTACTACTACTATTATTATTATTATTATTATTATTATTATTGTTACTATTATTTCTATCATCAGCATTATTATTTGATCCCTGTAAAATTTATGTAGACTACTGGACTGTACCCGAGCACGAGCATATGCTCATTTCGGGTATATATTCATATGTATTCATTTCAAAGGTAAATTGTAAATAACTTGAATTTGAATTTGAATTTGTTTAAAATAGCTACATAATACAGCCGTCTACATATTTCCGTTGATTCCACGTTATGACAAATGTCTCAATTCCAGTGGGGAATATGTTAAAAAATATCTCAACAGTTGTATCTGTTCCAATAAATTTTTCCAATGAAATTGTGTTTCCTTCCCGTAAACGACCTCATCAGCAAAACTAATTTTTATGGCTCTCGTAATTACGTTCGAGTAGCCAAAACTTGTATAAGCATTTCTTTTGACATTATTAAGATAGAAAAAAAAATTCTATCTTGCCCTCGTGAGAATGTTTGCTTGTCAGTTTTAGTAGGTTAAAATGTAAAAATTCTTATATGCGGTAAAATCATATTAAAGTTTATAATATGCATTCAGAATATAGTAACCATTTATATGGGACAAACTGAATTTCCAAGTTAGATTAAAGACTTCGCGATAAATTTTTCTTGCAGTATTCCTCAAGAAACCGTAGATTTTCTTTTTACACTATATTTAAAAATTGAAGAAAATGACCAAATTTGACCAAAACTCAGTAGCGTGTCCCCATAAATAAAAAAATTTTGAGATTGTATATTAGACATGTAAAACCAAAATTCCCACCTGTCTCCACGTATAAAAGCTATGAGAACGGCTTAACATTACTTAGTTTAAGAGTTTAGGTACAGCTTACAGCAGTAAATTTTTGGAAATATTCAACATTTTTTTCGTCCATCACTGTATCTTATACAATAATGATAATTAGTATGTGTAAAACGCTGCTCTTCTCCTATATGAAAAAAATATTTAGATTTTATTTTAAAAAATTCAGTTCACTGTGCAGTGATGAAGCGTTTCCCACATAACTAAAAAAACTATCCAGCATTCTGTGATGAAATGTTTTGTGTGTATTTATGCATGTCATACCTACACTATGATGCAAAATCACTGCTCTACCTTTGATAGATTGTCTGATAAAAAATAAATTCATTTTTAAAAATTGTCAAATATCAGTATTTTCTTCTAACACAAAATAAAACAAAATATTGTTTATTAAGGGATGTAGTTGAAAGAGCATGATATTGTAAACATGAGTTTCAGCAATAAAATAAAAGAGAGAGAACATGAAAAAGTTAGCAAGTTTATGAGTTATGAGGGAAATGCTTCATCACTGCACAGTGAACTGAATTTTGAAAAAAAAAAAAAATGTAAATAATTTTTTTAAATCGCAAAAAAATATATTTTTTTTTTCATATAGCAGAAGGACAGTGCTTTACACATACCAATTTTCATTATTGTACAAGATACAGTAATGGAGGGAAAAAATGTTGAATATTTCCAAACATTTTATTGCTGTAAGCTGTACCTAACCCCTTAAACTAGCCCCGATAAGTCTAGACTATTATAGGATTTCAGTGTGTTAGTGGTAAAGAAGGTAATGATTAATAATAATAATTTATTTATTTAATCTGGCAGAGCTAAGGCCAGTAGGCCTTCTCTTCCGCCCAGCCAGACTCTGATTCTAATAGAATACAATTGGTTACATAGTTATTACATTAATATCTAGACCATAAAACAACATGAAAGTAAATAATGAAAGTTGGGTAAGTAATGTTAGTGTGACAATAATAAACATTGGTAAGAAATAGTGATGACGATGATGATAATGATGATGATAATAATAATAATAATAATAATAATAATAATAATAATAGTAATAATAATAATAATGAGACAATTTAAATATTTATTCTGTGATATATATATATATATATATATATATATATATATATATATACAGTATATATATATATATAACCATTAAACATTGAGAACCTGAAAGAGCTATTATTGTTAACAAGAATTGTTAGAAAAATATTCGTGGTTTGATGTCTGACAGTCCCTCACATTACTCGGTAGGGAATTCCAAAGTCGAGGAACAGCCACAGTGAAAGAAGATGAATATGAGGATGTTCGGTGGGAGGGAATGGATAATATTGAGGAGTGTTGTGATCGTGTGTCTAGGTTAGGATGGGTGGAAAAATTTGAAAACGAGACGCAAGACAGACAGGAGTGGAGAAATGCAATATGTGAAAGAGAAGGGAAAGACAGTGGATTTTCCTACGATTTTCTACAGTAGTCGGGTCCAGAACAACATTTCGAGGGATGGTGTTACCTGATCAGCCCGGCGAATATTGCAGACGAAATGGACGCACATATTATGAACACGTTGCAAGTAACGCTTAGATCAGTAAACAGAATATCACAGTAATCAAAGTGGGGCATCACTAAAATCTTTTTCAGGGAAAAGGGTAGAAAATTCTTCAATCGCCTAAACTAGTGGATTAGTGAGAATACCTTTTTACAGGTTTCTGCAACTTCAATGTTCCATTTTAAACTTTTATTCATATAAATACATACGTTCTTTACTGATTCACTGAATGGAATTTTGGTGCACTATATTTTAATTGCAGACAGATTTGGTATGGTAATAGTGCTTAACAAACGTGAATAGCCCACAATTATTGACTGTGATTTTTCTGAGTTTAGTTTAAATCGGAATTTCCGTGTCGATGTCCAAATCGAGTCGAAATCGTCATTGATTTTAGTCATTGCATCATTTATTTTGTCAGTGTGGAATTTTATGTATACTTGAAGGTCTTCTGCATAGAGATGATATGTGTTCATTCAACATAAACATTAAACATTGAGAAACATGTAACAGCTATATTTGTTAACGAGAATTGTTTGAAACATATTTCCTTAGTCTATAATTCTTAAATTGGTCTGATGTCTGACAGTCCCTGACATTACTCGGTAGGGAATTCCAAAGCCGAGGAACAGCCACAGTGAAAGATGACGAATATGAGGTTGTTCGGTGAGAGGGAATGTATAATATTGAGGAGTGTTGTGATCGGGTGTCTAGGTTGTGGTGAGTGGATAAATTTTGAAAACGAGACGCAAGACAGACAGTAGTGGAGAAATGCAATATGTGAAAGAGAAGGGAAAGACAGTGGATGTAATATAATAAAAGAAAGAAGGAAAGAAAAGTAAAGGTATAACTTACGAACTGTCACAGTTTTCCAGTCTTTATATATAAATATTGGTTCAACGATAGAGAACACTATTTTTTAATGGAGGTAGTAGAAGGCCATTGGGACGGATCAGTTTGCCAATAAAAGTACACCGCATGCCCCGACCGTATATCGAACCATTGTCCGCGAGGTGGGAGATCTGTGATGCGGCCGCAAAACCAATTGCGCGGTCCATATGGCTTGTTAATTTAGGGGCAGTCGGTGGCGTCGAATGGAATTTGAATTTATAGGACATAGCGTTGTACCACGCCGCGGACCAGTTAGCACTACCAGCTTCAGGAGCTCATTCACTTTAACATTTAAAATAGTAGATATCTAGTAAACTGTATTACTGTCGTACAGAAATTATTCTGGACCAAGATAATGATAGAAAAACGAAATGAAAAGGTGACTTTCAATGAACTGCCTGAATGAAGTCATATTTCTATAAATAACTTACTGTAGAATATCATATTCATAATAGACTATCTATCTATCAATCAATCAATCAATCAATCAATCAATCAATCAATCAATCTATCTATCTATCTATCTATCTATCTATCTATCTATCTATCTATCAATCAATCAATCAATCAATCAATCAATCAATCAATCAATCAATCAATCAATCTATCTATCTATCTATCTATCTATCTATCTATCTATCTATCTATCTATCTATCTATCTATCTATCTATCTATCTATCTCTCTATCTATCTATCTATCTATCTATCTATCTATCTATCTATCTATCTATCTATCTATCTATCTATCTATCTATCTATCTATCTATCTATCTATCTATCTATCTATCTATCTATCTATCTATCTATCTATCTATCTATCTATCTATCTATCTATCTATCTATCTATCTATCTATCTATCTATCTATTTAACCTGGTAGAGCTAAGGTCATCAGGCCTTCTCTTCTCCTCTACCAGGGGATTACAACTACAATAATAAGAATACAATTGCAATTATAATTACAATTAATATTAAATTTACAAATACAATAAAAATCAAAGTACTAAAAGATTAACTGATTAATAAAAGCTAAACAGTTTATTGTAAAAGTTAAGAAGAGAGAAGCATTTCTTTTATTGATTAAGTAAAAATTAAACCTACTCTACGCAGTAAGAAAATACTTAATAAGCTTGCTTTTGAACGCTACTAGATTCCGACAGTCTCTGATGTCACTGGGTAGGGTATTCCACAAGCACGAGAGCGAGATTGTGTATGATGATGAATACGATGATGTCTTATGTGTTGGTATGGCTAGTATGCGGCTATTTTGCGTGCGAGTGAAGAGATTGTGATATGATGACAGGTTAACTGAAACGGGAGGCAAGGTAGGTAGGTGCAGAGGTGTGAAAGACTTAGAAAAGGAGAACAAGAGAATGAAAATTTCTACGTTCGTTAAGCCGTAGCCAGTTTAGAGTTTGGAAGGATGGGGTAATGTGGTCAACGCGACGGACATCGCAGAAGAAGCGAACACAAGAATTATGAACACGTTGTAATTTTTGCGACTGGTTGACATCGAGGTCAGTCAGTAGAAAATCACAATAATCGAAGTGGGGCATTACTAGTATTTTCACTAGTATTTTGTTGAGTGATAGCGGAAGGAATTTCCGAATGCTGTTTATAATAATAATAATAATAATAATAATAATAATAATAATAATGATTTATTTTAGCTGGCAGAGTTAAGGCCGTAAGGCCTTCTCTTCCACTCAACCAGCAAAAAGTGTATATACATATGCATGAACTTACAAAGAATCCAACAATTTGATTTAGATGAGAGTTACATGTATACAAAAGTTATTTACAAATTAAACAACAAAATACTATGAACTATTAATTAAACACTGAAATAAACTGTGTAGCAGAATTAAACTAAAATACATAGAATGTTAATATATTTCAAATAATATTAGATAATAGAAAGAGATTATTACGAGACAATTAAAATACAGCACAATCAGGATGATGTCTAAAGAAAAAAGTAACAATGTAGTCAGTGATAGTTTAAATCAGTATGATTGGAGTGAAATGCTAATAAGGTTATCTTTTAAGCTGTTCTTAAAGGTGTTTATTGTCTTGCAGCCCCTAATACTTTGTGACAAGGAATTCCATTGACGCGAGGTGGATATTGTAAAAGATGATGAATAACAAGATGTTCTATGAAGAGGTATACTTAGCGTGCCACAGATAAGTGATCTGGTATTTACGTCGTGGTTAGAGTATAGATAAGAGAAACGAGACGAAAGGTAATTTGGTGTTGAAGTGTGCAGAATTCGAAAGAATAAAGACAAAGAGTGTAAAGTTCTACGTTCTTTAAGTCGGAGCCACGAGAGACTTGCGAAGGACGGTGATATGTGATCATACCGTCGGATGTTGCACACGTATCTGACGCACATATTCTGAGCTTTTTGTAACTTGACTGACAATTCAGAACTTAGGTCACTTAACAAAACGTCACAATAATCGAAGTGCGGCGTTACTAGGGTTTGCACTAGGGTAAGTTTTAGTTTAAGGTATGTAGTATAAAAACCACTATGTGAGCACTCCAAGAATAAAACCAATATACTGCTGCGATGTGACTCATAGGCCTAGTTTCTCACATATTTTACGAGTTTCGCAGATGGATGGAAGTTTTGCCAACATTAGACCTCATCGTGCCACCATTGTCTACACAACACAATTCATATTCTTCACAACACCTCAAACAAAGAAATCCGGTGGAATCAGATCTGAAGAATTTACACGACATGTAATTAGCCTCATCAATTGATGTCGAATGTTATTCACGAATTTGTTTTCCTCAATGAGGCAGTACGCCATCCTGCTGGAACACTGTGTCCATGTTGTTTTCCTGTTGCAGCTGTGGTATGAAAAACAAATGTGATCCGTTTCTAGAGCTACACATCGTATAATGCCTGAATAAGTTGAAAGCGATAAACTTTCAGATAACATTGACAAGTTGTGTATGGCATAGACTGGATAGAGAATGTTGGGTTTGCAGTGAAAGACCTGCCCTTGGGCAGAACGTAATGAATGAATTGACTTAAAAAACATGGTTCATTAATGAAATTCGACATTGTCATATTATAAGCCTACTTATAGGGTTCTACGGGGAACAGACGATTTTTAAAGTAGGCTATAGAAGGTGCTGCTACCTGTCGTTACATTGCCGAAGTCATGCCATTTATAGGTATTGTCGGACCGTCGGATCTGTGCCCCCGTAAGATTGCGAACTGAACCCTAATTCCTTCTCAGCCTCGGTAATTCATTTCTCTCCCTTCATTCCTATCTCTCTCTTTTCTATCTCTCTCCCTTTCTCTCTCCCACTACTCACAATTTTGATCCTTCTTGCGGGACAGTTTACACTATTTGCACTTGCAGTCCAGTGTTGTCAATTCAACATGAATACTGTAGCAAGGAGTGGCGAAAGAAATATTATTAAGCAAGTACGTAATAGCATTTTGCGATGAAGAGAAACAAACAGGTCATCTCTTTCCTATAAATAAGGCAACGATAAAAGCAGCTTCGATCACTGGTGAGGCTTATTTTATTTCAATTGATTACGTATTAAAATTACGTACTTAACTAATACTAATACAACATGTTATGTAATTTATATAGGCAGGTCAGAGCGCCTAATAAAGAAAATCAGGAGAGAGGGAGTCTGTGCAGGAGATGAAAAGCTAGAATCACCAGGACGAACAGAACAAGGGAACCTTTAATTCTTGTAGATCATATGAACCGATGTATATTTTAAGAAAAAAAGATACAAGAATTTAATACCTTGCAGAAAGAAGTTCCGACATTGAAGAAATTACTGAAGGTTGCGGGAGAAGCAATAATTTCCAAGGTTGGAGAGAAACGCTACGGAAAGTGATTCGAGACATGGGATTTATGTTTAAAAATGTAGAAATACAAGATGTATTTTGATTGAAAGAAATTATATTGTAGCATGGAGAACCAGTATTTATGACAACGTTTGACGGAAGTTTGGCAACATCCTTATTCGGCAAGGTTCGTGGTCTGCTGTTTTGACGTGGTAGGAGGAAAGCACAGATCCGATGGTCCTTTAAAAGCACTAAATTATTAGTAACAATGAAGCTGTGGAACGGTGTACAGCGTACATTTACTACCAACGAGGCTGCTAGAAAATAATTTCGTAGGCATTTCAATATCGGACACCATGATCGTGTGTCTAGCGCTTATGCCATCAAAGTAAGAATTACAAATTTTGAGGCCATAGGATCAGCTCAGTGCTGTAGTTGGGCCAGTACGGGCCGGTACGCCGTACCGTCTAAAATAAAACCTCGCTTTTACCATACCGGAAAAAATATAGACTAGAAAATATATTAATTATGTTTAAATACGCTTTAATAGACTTTGAAATGGAGGATGTTAGCTATTTGAAAAAAAATAAAACTTTGATTTTGATATCTGCCATAAAATTAACGGCTGGTATCTCATGGCCTTTGCTTAAACGCTTGTCCATTCGTTGCTTTATTGAAAGCCATGGTCTGGCACTTGAGAAGTAGTTCAGTAGTTATGATTTGTTAATTTCAAGCTTGTATCCCGCTGTGGTATTTCTTTAAGTACGAATAATTAACACTAACTCTGTGGTATGGCCTCAAGAAATCTGCTACACTGATTCGCTAATTTCAAAACTTGCTTAGATGCCTTCCCATAACACTAATTTAATACATATTGATTACACAACTTTTAACACTGTATCACTTCGGAATATGTATGATAAGACTCGTGAACTTGTGGATTGGGAGAGCTGCAGTAGATTTCGGTATATACAAATTTCACTTCTTGATACCATTACTAATAAGTATAGGACAAAAATAAATGCACTACATATCGAAAAACCAAAACTTCCTGACTTGGTTGGGAGATGTCTGTGGGACCATTTGCTAATCCCTAAGAAAAACTAATACCATCGATTTCAGTCTGAATTTCAGATCGGCAGACACTCAACTTACAATCTACCAGTTCATTCTGAATTGTCTTAGAATAACCTTAAACAGTGGCATGTTCCAAATAATTTTTGAGAGGCTCGTTTAGATTACTCACGAACTGTAGCAACCCACGAAACACATCAGGGTTCTTCGAATCGTTTTTTCATCATATCCCCTAAGAGGAAGTTCATATTGGCCACAAAATTTGATACAATCAATTTTTTTTAATAATTTCACGATTTTTTCTCACTTCTTGATTATGTTTGAGAATGTTTGTTCTGTTCGTTTCACTTAATTGCACAGCAGTATGAGTTGCGTAACATAGCCAATGAAACAACATTTTTCAGGTGAGACTGCAAAGATTCGTGCATTTTGCTTTTTAGGGGCAACTGTCCTAAATCTGCCACACCACTCCTAGTCCATGCAGCATCACCACCGAAGAGGAGGCAAGGAACACAAAATACGGGTTTTTTTTTTTCACATCCACGTAACCACAAATGCTTAGCGTAAATTTCATTGCTATACTTCCTTATATATATGCACTATTTCGGCTGGATGAAGAGCTTAAGTAAGATTTAAGTCGGGTAACGGACGACCCTTTAATTTCACTTCATTATATCAATATTCTCCGCGAGGGAAAGTTGAAAAAAATAAAATTAACATTCTGTAATTCACACACACTCATGCTTGCAAATTTGCACTGGTTAAGTTACGGTATTAAGACGTCACACCAAAGCAACACTCAGATATACTGATGGTCAACAATTTTCTAAAACTGGAAAAGAAGTCTCTTTCGTATTTTACATGCTATATCAAAAGGATTCTACTCGTGCAATCATTTTGAGTTAAAGCAAATATTAGGTTCTGCTGGAGGCTGGATATATACGTAATAATAAGGCAAAAGAGAATATTAATTTCGTTATATTAACTCGATAAGACCCTACAACAATAAGTATGTGAAAAGAAAATAAACATTTTGTCATTAAGTTTCAAGGGAATAGAGAATCCATTTGACGCAGCATTACAATAGCGGTGTGGGAGGAGAGGAAAGATCCCTTGTTGCCTGACTCTGCAAGCCGCTGCAGCGAGATATGGGTTTTAAACACCGGCAGTTTCCCTCTGCTTCCCTTCACCTCTCTACCCCCTGACCATGCAAGACACACTCTCTATGAGCTGACCACCCTGCAGATCCCAGGACGACTTTGAATGCAGTGTCAATTCCAATACAGTCGACGCGCAAAAAGATTATGCATAAGATAATACTGTAGTACATATTCCCGGCCAGATGAAATATAAAGCAATTTACCAATAAAAGCTGTAACAATTCTTCTACAAATTAAAATAAATATTATTTTTATGTTCCTGTCAAAGCAGGGAGTGCTGCAGCTCCGCAGCTCTTATGGACGAGCCGCCCCTGCTTATATGCACTTGTGGCTGCAATCTGAAAGGGCTGCAGAGGCGACTGCATGACGAAGAAGTATCAAGAGTATCCCCTAAAATTTGTTTCCAACTACAGCACTGGATCAGCTATGAAAAGAAATCCACAGAAACAAAATTATGTAGCAGAGTCTATTAAGACCAATACCACAGTCTACTATACACAGTCGCGAAGCTTGAGGTGATTTTTTGCAAATCTCGCGATAAAGCGCTCCAAGCGGTTAGCAACTAGAAACAATAGACTGTCTACGGTCGACTTTGGATTTAGAGTGGACTGAGTCGTATTTCCATCGAGTGCTAGGTCGTTGCGTATTTCGCATTGATACTCGTGAAAAAAATCCTAACATCTATTTCTTATTTTACTTCTAGATGCAAAAAGTGGTTAATAAACAGCAGGAGGGAAGATCTAATGACAAGGGATGAAGCATATCTTTATAATAATATAAAGTTTTGCTCTCTTCATTTCGAAAACACACAATTTATGAATGAAAACAAAAATAAATTATTCTGGAATGCAGTTCCAACTTTATTTGATGTTTCAAATAAACCTGTTCTGTTATTACCTGCAGCTGAGAAACAAAAGCTTTGCACTAATTCTACGTCTGTATCAGCTGATTCAGACAACTTGGGCCTACTTTTTTTTTCAAAGGATGTTTTTAATTATAGCTGTTAATTTTATTGTTATTTTTATTTGTTACTTTACTAGAAACGTAGAAAAAGTAATTCTGTTACAATAAAATTTATTGATCACGTTTTATTTCCAATTCTGGTGTGATTATTATTGCTTAACCTCATCCCACTTTTTTAACTACGTAAGCCTACACTACAAGTACCGGTACACGTAAGTTACTCTCATTAATTCATATTTCCATTATTATTGTTGTAAAGGGAAATGCAAATTAATATTTATTGGTTTCATAGTTCATTATCGCTATAAACTCGAATGAGTGAAGCGATTATAGTAAATTTCAGTTCGTTTTGCACAAACAAAAATAATATTAACCTATTTCTTGCAGGTATCGAGTTTATGGTGGAATTTAATATACTTCATTAAAATAATAAATTAACTTTATCCATTTAATATTTCAATAATGGAAGGAAGGTGTTAATTTTTCCAAAAGAACACGACAACGAAAGTGTAACATATTTTGTCATCTGCTAGGAGAGATCTGTGATGATGAGGCGATAGTAGCGATCCTAGTGGTGGGCAACTACCCATGGTTTGCATTTTTACTACATATTGAGCTTCGCGACTGTATATACGACTGTGCCAATACTGTGTACCAGTTGTTGAATTCACTACACCTATACAAGAGAGCCGTGCCTCTATACATTCTAATGCGTGTATGAAGATGTTGCCCGCGGGGGAATCACAACTGTTGTCTGATTTGCATACAGTTATAGTGGGGATGAGGTGGGAGGAGCCCGGACAGATGTAACAGCCCTGCCCTTGCAATAACAGTTGTAACATTTCTTTTGGTACGTGTCAAGCTTCCTATTCAGGCATATCAGATTCGATTTCCGGCCTGAGCGGACGCCATTTGTGGCTGACAAAGTCCCTGACGATGCGGACATGTTTTGCTTTTCGGTTCACTCCCACATGCTATTATTTTAACAAATTTCTATCTGCCTCCGGCGTGGTCTAGGGGTAGCGAGTGACACTTGTGCTCCGGGCGTGGGTTCGAATTCAGGTTGGACTGATTATTCGATTACGTTCTTTTTTTTAGGTTCTCCCAAGCTTTATGCGGAATCCCAGCACCGTAGCGTAGTGGTCTAAGGTGTCATGACTGGACTCGTCTAGTGTTGGGATGAAATTTATTTGGAAATATTCCCGGATGATTTTTTGGGAATATTCTCAGACTGGGAATTTTTTTAGTAATCTTATTTTCTTTAGTCTAACAAATGTTACAAGTTACAACTCAAAGGAACGATACTCCGTAGAATGTACCGAGTATTCACAATAATCACATGATCATCCCGCATTCCACCAGAAGATAGTTGAACTATTGACCCTGTTGGCATGTTAAGGAATGAATGAGTTAGTTATCTATTTTTTTTTCAGTTTCTTCTCTTCTTCGTTCAAGTGATTCTCCATAAGTTGAGTTCAATTGCGATTTAATGTTAATTATTATGGGTTTTATTTAGCTATACCGCAGTCTAGTATATACAGTCACGAAGCTTGAGTTATGAGGGTGCTAGGTACAATAGACTGTGCCGGTTCTATTTCGCATTGTCTGTAATGAGGCGATAGTAGCGATCCTAGTGGTTAGCAACTATCTATGGATGCATATTGAATCTATGGATGTTATCTATCTATGGATGTTATTGAAATTTATATTTTCCCCCTCATTCATAAAACATTTTGATATGATACCTCTTGCACAAAAGGGGAGATCTATAACTGAAACATGTTTAATATATTTCAGTATTATTTGTATTTATCCTGGTAATAATGAACAGTTTGACTCGTAGACATTTTGTTTTTCAGCATTAACTTCCCATGATTGTACGAGAAGATTCGAAGAGAACGGCAGTTACGTAGACCTTCGGCCCCCCCCCCTACTACTAATAATGCATAACACAATGTCAATACGGCGGTTGCAGTCGTCTGCTATACATCGAACTTTTCTGTTGCTTTTCGAGTTCGTCATTTTTTTTCTCTAGTTATTATATGCTTATTTATTGTGTTAACTCTCGCTAGTGGTTTTATATTTTATTTTATCCGTCTTAGTATTTATTTTATTATTGTAAATATTTTTGTTTTATTACTATTATTATAGAGGTGCAAAAATTCAAATATCTTGGAGCAACAGTAACAAATATAAATGACACTCGGGAGGAAATTAAACGTAGAATAAATATGAGAAATGCGTGTTATTATTCGGTTGAGAAGCTCTTATCATCCAGTCTGCTGTCGAAAAATCTGAAAGTTAGAATTTATAAAACAGTTATATTACCGGTTCTTCTGTATGGTTGTGAAACTTGGACTCTCACTCTGAGAGAGGAACATAGGTTCAGGGTGTTTGAGAATAAGGTGCTAAGGAAAATATTTGGGGCTAAGCGGGATGAAGTTACAGGAGAATGGAGAAAGTTACACAATACAGAACTGCACGCATTGTATTCTTCACCTGACATAATTAGGAACATTAAATCCAGACGTTTGAGATGGGCAGGGCATGTAGCACGTATGGGCGAATCCAGAAATGCATATAGAGTGTTAGTTGGGAGACCGGAGGGAAAAAGACCTTTAGGGAGGCCGAGACGTAGATGGGAGGATAATATTAAAATGGATTTGAGGGAGGTGGGGTATGATGATAGAGACTGGATTAATCTTGCACAGGATAGGGACCGCTGGCGGGCTTATGTGAGGGCGGCAATGAACCTTCGGGTTCCTTAAAAGCCATTTGTAAGTAAGTACTATTATTATTATTATTATTATTATTATTATTATTATTATTATTATTATTATCATTATTAATGAATTAATTTGTATTACTATCTTCGTATCATCTCCGTCACGGATATTCCATTATTATTATTATTATTATTATTATTATTATTATTATTATTATTATTATTATTATTGTTACTATTATTTCTAACATCAACTTTGTTATTGATCTCTTTAAAATTTATGTAGACTACTGGACTGTAACCGAGCACGAGCATATGCTCATTTCGGGTATATATTCATATGTATCATTTCAAATATAAATTGTGAATAAATTTGAATTTGAATTTAAAATTTGAATATTTACTACGTATTGTGCTTCGTGACTGTATATATTAGACTGTGGCTATACTGTGTGGTTTATCGAAGGATCGCATAAACTCATCAAGAAAAATTCTTCTTATTTCATACTCAGTATCAGCCTGAAGTTCCTCTAATGTGTGCGGATTCACGCGAAACACTGCCTTTAAATAAAGAAATTAAGAAATGGGGAAAGGGAGGAAAAATGAAAATAAAAAAGAAGAAATGAGGTAAAAAATGTTGGAAGAAACGAAAAATTAAAAAAATAAAAGAAAAAGAAAAAATAGGAAATACATAAAGGAAGCAAAAGTCTAAAGGGAAAAAAAGAAATAGAGCGATCAAGAAATGAAGAAAGAAAGGAAACCTCAAATAAGAAAGGAATAAATAGAGAAATCAAGAAATGGAGTAAGAAAGAAAACATCAAAACAGAAAATAATAGATAAATAACAAATGCAGCAAGAAAAGATAAATGAAGAAAGGAAAGAAGAAATAGATCAATCAAGCAATGGAGAAAAAAATAAGCATCGAAAAAAAAATAAATACAGAAATGCAGAAACGGAGAAAGTAGGGAAAATGAAATGAAAAAATAAAAAATAGAGCAATCAATAACATAAATCTAGAAAGAAATGAAACATCAAAGAAAGAAAAGAAGAAATAGAGAATTATTCAATAAAAAGAGCGAGAAAGTGAAATGAAAAAAGAAAAGAATAAATAGACTAATCAAGAAATGGAGATAGAAAAGCAGCACCGAAAAAGAAAACAAGAAATACAGAAATGGAGGAAGGAGGAAAAGTGAGGAAAGAAAATAAGAAATAGTGAAATAAAAAATTGGAAAAAAAGAATTCGAGGATAGTAGAGTAGGGAAGAGTGCGTAACACGACTACAGGCTAGTACAGTGTCATTTTCCCAGGACGCAAATGTCGAATATGCGGCAGCTATATATTTTAACTAGTGGCTTGTGCAGCAAATGCTGCAAATTAAGTTCATTAGACGTTCAAATAAACATTTTTCAGATTTATTTTCAATGAAGAATACCAGACATTCTGAAAGTTATTTGCTTCCATAATAATGAAAGAAACTCTCTCTAGCCAATACTGAAGAGAACCACGCATATAAATATCTACACCACACCGCCATTAAATATATGAAAAAGACCCAACCCCATTTGATTAATAACTATAAAAATATTCGATTTTTAATAATATCATTATCTTACGTAAGTTTTATAGCTTTCAGTAACATATACTATATATCCGCCACTCAGTAAAATATAGAAATCAAAATCTAATTTAAGTTATTCTCTACATCTACTTATATAACCCCAAAAGGTTTCACTTTCATATCATCAATATAGCATTAATGTGTATAATTAATGAAAAATAGTCATATCATGGCATTACTAAAATAATATTTCAATTCTAATGGTAATAATGTCATCAAACCACCTCAAGTTTTGTACTTTTTAATATCCAATACACAGCTGTACCCAGAAAATTACACACCACAGAATCGAACCTGTAAATTATTTTTAGTAAGTTAAGTTTTTAATAACCAATTGAATTTGAGCTCTAAATATGTCAGTATCCTTGCAGATCATGGCCTTCGTGTAATATTGTTTACTGTAGTGTGTGTTTTGTTTTATTCTGAAATGCAATTAGCTAGTTCTCAAAACTGACGACAGATGGATTTTGGAAAATAGGAAAATTATGTTGAAAAATTGACATTTCTCTGAAAACTACTATTTTTCTGAAAAACTTTGAGTTCCAAGCTTCAAAACGAGGTGTCATTTATTAAAATCCGTTCAGCCGTTTTCCCGTAATTTCCATTACCAGTTAAAATTATATATATAGATGACGCTGTACTTGCATACCGTACTCTAATTTTACACGAACTAGGCAATTAAAGAATGACATTGAAGTATTGATATTTTAAAAATCCTTAGAATGTCGAAATAAATTTCTAGATTTTAAAACTCTGTTTTGTTATATTGAATATGGGCGTATGCTGATTAAAGGAAATGTTATAATTAATAGGTTGAAATAAAAGATACCGCAAAAAAAAAAACAGATAATAAAATTGTTGTTTGTCTACATTAGCTGACCGAGAAGTTCCAGAGGGCTTAGGAAAACAAATGAAAGTCATAAATCCGGCCATGAGCATGCCTTGCCTCTGTTCTCAAATGTCGGATTTTTTTTTTATTATTTCCAACTGCGAATGAAAACAAACTAAATACATTTTTCCCCCTTTTTCAAAATAAAAAATAATATTAAATGACTAATTTGCCATACATGAGTAATATTAAGCGTGATAAATAGGGTTATGCATCCTGTTGTGTTATTTTTTGCAGACTTTGAAAAGGACAATAGCTTTTGGTATACAAACAAATTACTTCCCGCAATTCAATTACTTCATTTACATAACAGTCCAGTTCCGAGTGCTTGGGGTGGCACAAAGAAAGCCCTCACGCGCGGGGGGATGATCTGGAATACAAAGCTTTGTATTGCAGGGCTATTAGCAACCAAAACGTTCGCTCGTCCGCTGCGATGGCTATCCACGATACTGTTCTCACTCGAAAAATCATCAAGAGTCTTTATCTTGACGGGCGTGGGGGGGAATTGCATGACCCGGGGAAATTCCGTTCCTTTTAACCGCAGACTCATCTATTCCAGATGAGCATTTATTCCATTCCTGGCTGTTTCTTCCATAACTGCCTTTAAAGATGTATTTACTAGTTCATGATTACATGACACGAGCTATGAGAATTCCGTTAAAACTCATTCTTCGATTTTTACTTCATTCTTCTTTATACGGCTCTTGGACGTGTGACTACGTTTTCCAAATTCGCAGTCTCCTGTCATCTCCATATGAAACAACAGGAAATATTGTCTCTCTCACTGGAAGGGTATAAAATAGGTGCTCGTTACAGCACACAAACTCTTAAAGATGGAAGCGTGAGTGTATTTCTCATATCTACGAGTATTTCTTGGCTTACAAATCGATAATGTGAAAAAAAAAAAAAAAAAAAAAAAAAAAAAAAAAAAAAACATATTAAAGAAATTACCTCCTAACTAAATTCAAAATTTAATATTAGACGAGAAAAATTCGCTCCGGCGCCGGGGATCGAATCCAGGTCTTTGGTTCTACGTACCAAGCGCTCTGACCACTGAGCTACGCCGAAGTCCAATTCACAACACCGGATCGAACCCCTCTCCTCCAATGTTTTTCCTTTGTGGCCTGACTCCAAGTTGGGCATGTAAGTTGGCATTTTTTATATTAAGTCAACTACCACTATACCAGGAGCGCACTCAGTTGAGTGACTTGGTGGCCGAGATTCCATAGTAATATGCACAGTAACCTGTACAGAAATATGCACTGTTGCTAGAACAATCTACGTAAAGATTATTATTTTTTGTTCCTACAGAATATATCTGTTATGGTAACAATTAATAAGTTATTACAGGAGAAAAATTCGCGGCGGCGTCGGGGATCGAACCCGGGTCCTTGGTTCTACGTACCAAGCGCTCTAACCATTGAGCTACGCCGAAGTTCAATCCACAGCATCGGATCGAACTCCCCTCCTCCAGTGTTTTTCCCTTTGTGGCCTGACTCCAAGGTGGGCATGTAAGTTGACATTTTTTATATTAACTCAATTATAGCAGGAGCGCACTCAGTTGAGTGACTTGGTGGCCGGGATCCCACAGTAATATGCACAGTAATCTGTACAGAAATATGCATTGTTGCTAGAACAATCTACGTAAAGATTATTATTTTTTGGTCCTACAGAATATATTTGTTACGGTAACAATTAATATTAGAGGAGAAAAATTCACTCCGGCGTCGGGGATCGAACCCGGGTTCTTGGTTCTACGTACCAAGCGCTCTCACCATTGAGCTACGCCGAAGTTCAATCCACAGCACCGGATCGAACTCCCCTCCTCCAGTGTTTTTCCCTTTGTGGCCTCTCTCCAAGTTGGGCATATAAGTTGACATTTTTTATATTAACTCAACTCTCATTATACCAGGAGCGCACTCAGTTGAGTGACTTGGTGGCCGGGATTTCACAGTAATCTGTACAGAAATAAGTACTGTTGCTAGAACAATCTACATCCTAC
This sequence comes from Periplaneta americana, assembly GCF_040183065.1. Classification (NCBI taxonomy): domain Eukaryota; kingdom Metazoa; phylum Arthropoda; class Insecta; order Blattodea; family Blattidae; genus Periplaneta; species Periplaneta americana. Next base: position 15,303,140 of record NC_091124.1, read on the forward strand.
AGAATATATCTGTTTTGGTAACAATTAATATTAGAGGAGAAAAATTCACTCCGGCGTCGGGGATCGAACCCGTGTCCTTGGTTCTACGTACCAAGCGCTCTCACCATTGAGCTACGCCGAAGTTCAATCCACAGCGCCGGATCGAACTCCCCTCCTCCAGTGTTTTTCCCTTTGTGGCCTGACTCCAAGTTGGGCATGTAAGTTGACATTTTTTATATTAAATCAACTGCCGGGGTTCGATCCCCGGCGCCAAAGCGAATTTTTCTCCTCTAATATTAATTGTTAACATAACAGATATAGCCTATTCTGTAGGACCAAGAATATTAATCTTTACGTAAATTCAACATATTTTGCTATTAGATCTATGTAAGAGAAGTGCATATCAATACTTTAAAAACAATATACCTTGCATACTTCCACTCTGTAATGAGTTTTGGAATAATATTCTGGGGAAATTCTGTAGATAGTAACAATATATTCCTATTACAAAAAGAGTAATTTAGAATAATAGTAAGTGCCACATCCAGAGAATCGTATAACTTAGGCCTAGTACCATTAAAAAAAAAACTACAAATAATGCCCACAGCTCGTCAGTATAATTTTTCGTTAATAAACTTCCTCGTATATAATCGTAAAAACTTTGTGTCTAATGCAACAGTTCATAGCATAAATATGCGTCAAAAATGGCTTTCATACTCCATCGGAATGTCTATCGTGCTATCAAAAAGGAGTGTGTAATATGGCAGTAAACATTTTTAATAGCCTCCCTATGGATATAAAAAATCAAACTTAAAACATAAGATTATTTAGGGCAAAATTAAAGAAGTACCTAATTGCTCAAGCCTTCTATTCTATAGGTGAATTTATGACATTCAACAAAGCTGCATGAATATTTCTATCTTGTATTAAATATTGGTAAGGTACTAAACCTTTGTGCTGTAATATACTATATTTTAAAACTCTTCTGTATATATTTCAACTAGACTATGACAATTAAGACTTTATAGTAAGCCCATTTATTAAGATTTTTTTTGACATGTCCCATATTGTAGCTGTGAAGCGATGTACAAATGCCATGGAGTGTATACTAAATAAATACAATACAATACAATCTCGATCCTTCCATGAAACACACATTATGTCCCTCTTCTCCATTTCTTCGTTCATACCATTCTGCCATAGTCTTCTTGGCCTTCCTCGTTTCTTCTTTCCAGGAGGTTTCCAATCAATTTTTCTTTGAGTCTTGTCTTGGGCTTTCTTTAAACATAACCATACCAATGAGCTGTTTTTTATTATTCTTTTCATTCTTAGGTTTACTTCCATTTCTTCCCGTATTTTTTTTAATTTCTACTGTAACTGTATTTTTGATGTTATGTTTTCCCCGTTTGCCAAAAAATTTTCTCATTGTATTTTATTATTTGCCAAAGTTTAGACTCGTATTATAAGCTTATAATTTATTTAATAATTCAATTGTAAACCTCTGATTGAGGTGCTGGCTGATACGTATATCTATTATCAGCCAGTACATGTCACTTGATTTGTGTCAGAGGAAAAACAATTATTTGTATACATCTGTAGCTAGTCGGCGATGTATGCAATGAAGGGGAAAAGGCCTAGTTGCCTCATGAGTGATGCCTTCTTGGTTTTGATGTTGATTTAGGTACCTCCGGACCTCCGTATGCCAATGTGGAGGGGCCTCGTCTTGTTGGAAAATGAACCCCTGTTCTTCCTCGTCCGTGAGTTGTGGTATTAGCCAATTTTCCTAAATCAACAACTACTAGGTCGATGGATTGGTCGTACAACGGACACAGACAATACCTTCTGCACATGACCATTCACCGGATTTCACAGTGTGTGATTTATTTCTGTGGGGTTTCTTCAAGGACAATGTTTACATACCTCCACTTCCAGCGACGTTGTTCGAATTAAGAAGGCGCATTAACACAACAATCAGGAACGTCGGACAAGACATGTTTGAGAGGGTTTGGCAAGAATGCGATCTTTTTTGCAATTCATTTTTTAGTTTTCAGAGAAGTCTGTATTGTATATTAAAAGTATATATTTCAGTCACTGACTTCATAACATATGTTTAAGGAGTTAAAACTTTACATTACATGTTTAAAAGATGTACAAACGTTTTCGTTGGTCAGGGCCAACATCATCAGATACGAAGTACATTTCGGTAATATCAAAAACCTCTACATAATTTCTACAAATACAAAACATATTTAGTGACATGCAAACTGGACCTTATTAAAATCAACATGGTTATGATACATTTTGACATTCTTATATGACAGCCCTTACAGGTAGTGTCAATTATTTGAAATACACGTGTAAGTTGCAAAGTATATATGTTTGCAAGTCTTCACACATGGAATAATGAAGTAACTTGATGTAAGAATAAAAAACATAAAATAAGGTAGAAATGTTGTGAATGTGAAGAGTTGCAAATTACAGTATTTGAATACATTTATTGTGTTCATATTTCTGTTCTGCATTAATAGGAAACACTTTGCAACTTACACGTGTATTTTAAATAATTGACAATAAGGGCTGTCATATAAGAATGTCAAAATGTATCATAACCATGTTGATTTTAATAAGGTTCAGTTTGCATGCCACTAAATATGTTTTGTATTTTTTAGAAATTATGTACAGATTATTGATATTACCGAAATGTACTTCGTATCTGATGATGTTGTCCCTGACCAACGAAAACGTTTATACATGTTTTAAACATGTAATGTAAAGGTTTAACACCTTAAACATATGTTGTGAAGTCAGTGACAGAAATAAATACTTTTAATATACAATAAGAATGGGATCACCGCCTGGATGTCTGCCGTATTACACGTAGGGCTCACATCGAGTGCATTTAAGGTAAGTACAAAACTTCAAATTTCCCTGTTTGAAATGGTGGTAAGATCATGTATTTATGTTCTATATTGGTGAAAATATAGCCTTCTGAAATCGTCCAGTAATTTTTAACCACGGTGTATAGTCCTATAACGTCACAATGATGTTGAATGCAATTTCAGTCAATATAAATCTGCCCTCAGAGACAGCAAAACAAGATTTATTTCCTAGCACTTGAAGGAAACTTTAGTAATGCATTGTTTTTGTAGCAAAATGAATGCGTGTTACTTGAATTTCATATTAAAGAACGAGAAGTAAAACATACATGTTAGTTAATTGAACAGAAATGGTCATTTTTGGTAATTTTTAAGTATATTACATATTTTTTTACTTGGTTATTTAACGACGCTGTATCAATTACGAGGTTATTTAGCGTCGATGGAATTGGTGATAGCGAGATGATATATGGCGACATCAGGCCGAGGATTCGCCATAGATTTTCTGACATTGCCTTACGGTTGGGAAAACCTCGGAAAAAAACCAACCAGGTAATCAGCCCAAGCGGGAATCGAACCCGTGCCCGAGCGAAACTCCGGATCGGCAGGCAAGCACCTTAACCGACCTAGCTACGCCGGTGGCCTTATTACATATTGAGATAAAAGTAACTAAATATGGGTATTTATTTTTGTAATCTATTGTTTAGGTAACAGGGAATAAAAGATGGTAGGCTATATCATTCTAAAACTATGGTTGTACCATTTTCGTTAACATCTGTTGGTATGAAATCTCCTGATTCACTCTTGTATTTAAAAATGCATACATCCAATTGTTCTTCTAATAGTAGTTGTACGTAACTGTCATATTCTAAATGAATCTCCTCAAGTTAAGTATTTCGGAATAATAATCGACCAATGTTTACGTTGGGATAAACACGTTCTTTTTCTGTGCAATAGATTAAGAAAAATTATTCACTATTTTGTCATCCTACGAAATTGCTTGACTGTCCATACCTTACGACTGATTTATCTCGCATTAGTACAAGCTATATTATAATACGGCATTATAGGATGGGGTACTGCTTATAGTACCTCCCTCATGCCAATAACTCTACTACAGAAAAGAATAATACAAATATGCCTTAGTAAACCTTTTGAGTATCCTTCAGAGCTACTGTATTCAGAATTTAAAGTATTTGACTTCCATTAAATTTATAACAATGTATTATTGAATTTCGTACATAAAAAACGAAATATATTTAATTTATATTCACATAAATATAAAACCAAAAGATCAGACAACATATGCTTTGACAATTCCTAAATGCACTACAACTGTAGCGTACAATCACAGTAGCAACTTCAGTCCAAGGCTTTATAACATGATAATAGATAAATTCCCAAACATACAATTTGCTAATGCTCCTTATTTCAAAAGATCAATTAAAAAAATTGCTGTTTACAGAGAAAATTTAAAGTTCAATTATTGTGATATCTGTGTTTTTTCTTATTTCTTCTTTTTTTTTCTTTACTTTTTACTCTGTTATTTAATACAATGTCTTAACATTATGTGGAATGCCCCCTGAGCAGGAGTATATAACTTACTCTTTCTGGGGGTTGTAGAGTGTTTTTATATTAAAAGAAATCAATATGTATCTTTGTTCTGGCAATAAAGTATTATTATTATTATTATTATTATTATTATTATTATTATTATTATTATTATTATTAGTTGAATTTCATATTAAAATAATGATTAATGAATAAAAATTTAAACATTACATAGGCCTATTTCAATTAAATGAAAATTAACATTTTTGGTAATTTTACGTTCATATTTTAATTACACATTGAGATAAAAGTAACTAAATATATATTTACATATTTGATACATTTTAATTATATATAAATCCATTCCCTGAATATATCATTAATATTTCCTTTCGTATGCTAGGTTAGTATCTTCAATTAATGTACTCCATACTTACTTACTTACTTACTGGCTTTTAAGGAATCCGGAGGTTCATTGCCGCCCTCACATAAGCCCGCCATTGGTCCCTATCCTGAGCAAGATTAATCCAGTCTCTACCATCATATCCTACCTCCCTCAAATCCATTTTAATATTATCTTCCCATCTACGTCTCGGCCTCCCCAAAGGTCTTTTGCCCTCTGGCCTCCCAACTAACACTCTATATGCATTTCTGGCTTTTTCCTTTGCTGTGGTCGTACCGGAGAATCAGTCCCATTCCGAGGCTTATTGTTAGGTTTCGTAACAAGCTGTTTTTACGGTGATGGGTTGTTAGCCCTTCGCCCAACCCACAAGCTGGAGGACCACCCCTTATCGGCTGTCCACGACTGCTTATTCAATATATTCCCAGCTACCCTCCATATCTGGAGGCCGTCTCCTCTATCCGCAACCTGAGGACGCGCCATGCCGTGGTGATAGGGACCCACAATACATAGATTAATGTACTCCATAAATATAAAAATATTGTGAATTTTATTAGTAACAACAATGTAATTTATTCGTCACAACAATAATTCCTTTCTACAATTCGCCTTAAACGCTCTCGTCAACAATTGGATTTTCACTCAACACAATATTCGTTATAAAACTCCACCGACGACAATGACAATTTACTTGGACTAGTACGAACAACAATGAACTGTTAATCTTAACTAATATTTACAAAGCACTATTTACAGATCAGAACTATCAGTTCTCAGTTCACAGTTCTTCTATCTCAGTCACTCGAGTTCACGGTATCTCGAACCACAGACCTTCAGAGACAGTTCACTGTACTCGAACTCGGGTCCCTCCAACTGCGGTCCACTGCACTCGAACTCAGGTCCCTCCAACTGCGGTCCACTGCACTCGAACTCAGGCCTTCGGATGCTGACGCAGATGCGGACGCACACTCGAGTCGAACTCCGGCTGGCTTGCTTGCTCTGGCTTACTCACTGACTGAATAACAGAAAAACTCTCGAGTTCGCTGGCGCTTCTTCTTTTATAGCAAAATCATAGTTGCGAGAATTTTCTACAGGTGTGTAGAGAATTATCTGGATATCTCCACTTCGACGGACTTCTCGAAGAGTCGGGAAAGTCCGTTCCCCATTCACTGCGTTAAGTAGCAGCTGCGCGCGTGTAGGCCCCTTTCCCCACTACTCCGCCGCGCGCCGTCCCTTCGTGCTCCGCGCGATCTGCTTTCTTGCGGGACGCTGGTCGTGAGTTCGAATCTCACGTCGCTGTCACAATATATTTATTAAGTAACAAACAAGTAAAAACCGTAATATATTGAATTTGTATTCACATACATATAAAACTAAAAGATCGGACAACATATGCTTGACAGAACCTAAATGTACCACAACTGTAGCTTCTAATCACAGTAGCAACTTCTGTCCAAGACTGTATAACAAGGTAACAGCTAAATTAACAATTTGCTAATGGTCATTATTTAAAAAAAATCAATTAAAAATTGTTGTTTCGGGGAGCAGTATAAAGTTTCAATTACTGTAATATCTGTGTTTTTCTTTCTTTCTTGTTTAGTTTTCATTTTTTAAATTAGTTAAGTACTTATTTTAAGATTTTGTGAAATACTCCCTGAGCAAGAGTATACAGTATACTCTTTCTGCGGGTGCTAGAGTGATTTTTATATATAAAAACAATATGTACTCATAAGCCTATCTTTATTTTAGCAATAAAAATTATTATTATTATCATTATTATTATTATTATTATTATTATTATTATTATTATTACTGAATAGAAACTATTAATTTGCTTACGAATCAAACATTACATAGGCATTACGCAGCAATTGTTTTGCGTTGCTGTGCAATGTCACCTGAATTTACGCACATCCTGCACTCTGCAGGACGGTGTGTGAAACTGTATGCGATATGTGTGTGGTGCAGAACAATGCAGATTCATGCAATTCAATTTCAAATCAAATACGACAGCAAATTAGTATTAGTCTGTTAGAGTAGCCTAACGCAAATAACAAAGTTATAGTAATCACAATGATAAAATTTCTGCCTGCACAAACGATAAGTTAGTGACGTAAGTATAACGACACTACAAAACAAGAGTAGCATATTCAGCGCATATAACCGTGGTACATATATTGTCACTATACAATTTTACCTTACCGTTTTGTATTACGTACAAAAACCATCAGAAAAAAATTATATTTACATTTGATTTTTGAAATACTCGTATTTCTCAAATGTTATAGGTCTGCCCATGATGATTATGATGATGATGATGATTATTATTATTATTATTATTATTATTATTATTATCATTTAGTCAACTGTCCGAAGATAGGTTTGAACCTCACAAGTGACACCAATAAGGCATCACTCATGAGGCGACTAAGCCAGGAGATAATGAAGTAGGGTGTCCAGTTCCTAGTAGGCCTACTATTATTTATAAATGCGTTCTTCTGTCGTCATCGTAATCTATACACTACTTCTTTTGTTATAACTAAACAAGATTAAGTATTGCTGGAGTTTTTAAGTGGAAAACGCACGTGCATCAAGCAAGCGAAGTACTTGACTGACAGCTCACGCGAGTCTTGTGAGTGGGGGGGGGGGGAGAATAAATCATAAACCGCTAACAATGACACTAATATTTACAATTTACATTTATGCATATTATAATTCTCTATTTTTACTATTTACAGTACAATATAGAACGTAGACTTACAATGACCAAACATTATTTACACTTGAATATTTTCAAGGAAAAATTGTTCCGGGGCCGGGTATCGATCCCGGGACCCTTCGCTTAGCGCGCGAACGATCTACCGACTGAGCTACCCCAGGAACCATACACGATAGTCGGTAGAGCGTTCGCGCGCTAAGCGAAGGGTCCCGGGATCGGTACCCGGCCCCGGAACAATTTTTCCTTGAAATTATTCAAACCTGCTTTAAAGGAAGCTATTACCTGAAAGCCAGATTTGCATAATTATTTACACTATTAAGCTTATTAGGTTTGTGTATTGTAATGCAAAGTATTTTATTTCATAATAATATGGCCTACACTTTTTTTGTTTGTAAATTGTGTATAATAGTGTAAATAATGTTTGATCAATATAAGCCTTCAGTCTTCATGATAGTGTAATAGTGAAAATAGCTTAGTTTAGTGTACAGTAGTGGCAAAAAAACCGGACCGACCTTTGTAGCTGATTTCAGAGCCTTGTTCACTCCAGAGCACGATAGACTGGTAACTAAGACTTTCGTGGTTCTAATCCTGCCTGGAAAGGAAATTTATTTTTGTTCCTTATTCAAATTTATTCCCAATACTTTTCGATTGCTGGTAAAATTCATGTTTTGGGAATAATAAGTTAATTAAGTAGTAAAATATCGCTGCAATCGAAAAGTATTGGGAATAAATTTGAATAAGGAACAAAAAAAAAGTTTCCTTCCCACGAAAGTCTTAGTTACCAATCTATCGTGCTCTGGAGTGAACAAGGCTCTGTAATCAGCTACAAGGGTCGGTCCGGTTTTTTTTTTTTGCCACTACTGTACATAGTGTAGAGGGCTGTCATTAACTACTTTCAAAACCGATTCTCAGAAAGAATACTTTTCATATCTAACATATGATCCTTCTTCAAATATACTTTTGTAGAATATTTATTTTTAATATATCAATTTTTCTTCTTTAATTTAATCATTCCTTCGATCAAAAATTGTATTATTTAATACGGTCCAAGGTCCGGTAGTTCCGGGCTCCGAACGAGAGTAGAATGAAGCATATTGTTGTTGTGCTAAAGTTCCATTGTCGATTTTACCAGTAACTTCCGTACACTGAAGAACTGCGATATTCTAAAAGCAAACACTAGTGGCATAAAGAAATCACACACTTTCTTTGTCCCGAGGAAAGATGCCGGCTTCTGGAACGTTACTGGCCTTCATAGTCGAGTTTTGAAATAGTACCTTAACAAAATAAGTCGGGTTTTGAAAAAAAAAAACTCCATATTTTAAAGCTTAATTTATGTTAGAAATATCGAGCTTTGGAGGATGCAAATAAGTTTTTCCAATGCATTTCAACCCAAAGATATAAGAACTCATTTTTCATAAAAATCAAAGCTGTCGACTTTTGAAACTATACGCCTCATATCATAGCCTATAACCAATTATTTTCTACTTCACATACAAATTTACAAGAGTATCTTTGTGAAACAAAACTTTGTAAATAGGTATGTAGCCTAGATTTGTAACTTTTCTCGCCTGTAATTTGTAATTGGTCATTCATTCATTCATTTATTTTATTCCATAGATCTTACATGAGCAATGAAGCTTTAAGATGTGGAACAAGTCAAAATTTTATAATACTACAATTACAATTTTTACAATTTTGTGCAATTTTTTACAATATTTTGGCGAGATGTAGTGAGATGAGGTGAGGTCCGAGGATTCGCGAAAATATTATCCGGCATTTGCCTTTTGGTTGGGGAAAACCTTGGAAAAACCCAACCAGGTAATCAAATCAAAGGGGTTGATGCCGAGGACTCGCCATAGACCATCCGGCTTCAGTCCCCCATTTTCGTGAAATAGGGCCCTGGAATTGATAAACAGTTTCGAAATGTTATACAAATCTGGCTTTCAGGTAGTAGCTCCCTGTAAAGCAAGTTTGAATAATTTCAAGGAAAAATTGTTCCGAGGCCGGGTATCGATCCCGGGACCCTTCGCTTAGCGCGCGAACGCTCTACCGACTGAGCTACCCCAGGAACTATACACGACACAGTCACAATTTTTCCTTGGGTCCCGGGATCGATACCCGGCCTCGGAACAATTTTTCCTTGAAATTATTCAAACCTGCTTTACAGGGAGCTACTACCTGAAAGCCAGATTTGTATAATACATTCGTTACTGGAGGTACGTTAACAGAAAGCCACAATTTAAGTCACACAGCATTTGTGTGCACTCATAGTTGAGTTCTGGCGTCTGGTCAGCTCATGTGAGTTGTGTGGATATAAAAGGAAAAATTGTGACGATGTCGTGTATAGTTCCTGGGGTAGCTCAGTCGGTAGAGCGTTCGCGCGCTAAGCGAAGGGTCCCGGGATCGATACCCGGCCTCGGAACAATTTTTCCTTGAAATTATTCAGTTTCGAAATGTTTCACAATAAATTCTCTCTCCACATCGAACACCGTTTGGAGTCTTCAGGCAAAACTTAATTTTTATGTCATTGTAATTCCGAATCTCTGAATCCGTCACTCATGAAGCCAAGATAAGATATTGTTCATAAATGTTTAGGAACAGCTAACAACACGCAAATTCATTATATATTTGGTTAACAGATACTTACTCAATCCCCTCATTTAGCGGAGTCTCTGGCCGGGCTCGTATATCACTGTATAAGCCCAAGTCTATGTGAATTTACAGTCCACACTTTTAATATCTGCTGCTTTAGCGAACGCAAAGGGAATAGAAAATAATCTAGAACCGAGCCCCAAGCACTTTACGCCGATGTAAGCCATATTTATCAAAACGACGGTCCAGGAGGGGATTGTGGGGAGGCGGGGTTGGGGGGGGGGGGCACGTCCACAGCCGTGTAGACATCAGAGAGTTTTTGTGAAGTATGAATATACATATGGGTTTGTCCATTACCCGTCCGTGCTATTGAAAACGGTCGACAAAAGACTGGCAAATTAATTTATGCTAACAATTTTGGGGGCTTTGTCGCGCTCCTATGTGTGATTCGTGCCGGGGGCGTGTGGATGCACAATCGCGAATCTCGTTAAATGTGATTTTTATTCCACCCAGCATCAGTGTAATAGGTACAAGCATTGTACAGTCTCGCAATAAATGCGGCATTCTTTCAGACCGGCCCTCGCTGTACAGTTCTGCGATGGGCGATTCATCTGTCCAACCCAAACACAACAACGGAATGTTGGGATATTATAGCCACAACGGACCTGCGGAAGTGAAAAATGTGGGCAGGGTTCTTAGATAAAAAATATTATTCCTTGCTCTAAAATGTGAATATTTTAATATAGTTTACCACTGTTTTATATTCTGGACTTATACAGCGTGTAACAGAATTACTGGGACAAAACTTCGGGAGTTCTTTCTCGACACCAAAACAAGAAAACAATATCATATAAATAGAGACGAGAATTTCATGTACTTTAAAATCCCAAAATATGCATGCATTCATGCACTTGTCGCACTCAGAGAGTACGGGAAGGGGAGGAATTATCGAACCCAATTGAAATTACTTCCAGAGTCCCACAGGGGAGTGTCTTGGGGCCTCTTCTATTCCTGGCTTTTGTAAATGATCTGCCGGTTAATATCTTGTCTAGGGTTCGCTTATTCGCGGATGATTGTATGGTATACAGGGAAATAAAAAGTTTTGATGATACTACTCTTCTTCAGAATGACCTCAATAGAATAAACGACTGGGCAATAGCCAACAAAATGAAAATAAATTCTCTAAAGAGCAAAGCCATCAGTTTTACAAGGAAAAGAAATAAAATAATCGCATCGTATATGTTAGGGGGCGAAACCATTCCGGAAGTTAACAAGTGTAAATACCTAGGAATAACATTTAGCAGCGATCTCGGCTGGGGGGGAACACGTTACAGACACAGCGGGAAAAGCATGGAGAGCTGTACACTTTGTGATGAGGGTACTAAGAAAAGGATTTGATAAATCCAAAGAAATTGCATATAAATCACTAGTACGTCCAGTAATGGAATATGGTGCTGCATGTTGGGATCCTTACAGATTAGAACATATTAAGACACTGGAAAAGATTCAAAAACGGACTCTCAAGTGTTGTCGGAAAAATTCACCATTAAAATGGGACACACTCACGGACAGGAGAACGCGAATTCGATTATGCGCACTGTTCTAAACATACAGAGGTGAGCCTGCCTGGAGAGAAATAAAAAATAGGTTGCAGCCGCCAAATTACTCTTCAAGGAACGACCACTCATATAAATTGAGGGAAAGAAGGCAGAGGACGGACACTGGAAAGTTTTCCTTTCTCAATCGTACTATCAGGGACTGGAATGCTTTACCTGCAGACTTACTAAAGGCTTTACCAACAACCAAAAATGTATTTAAAAATAGGCTTAAGGACTTTACTAATAGACGGTAATTATACACAGTATTTAAAGGGTGTAAATGATATGTTGTTATTGAAGTGTTGTATCAGTGAAGAATTATGTTGTGTCAGTGAAGTGTGTTGTATCAGTGAAGAAGTATGTCGTGTCAGTGAAGTGTGCTGTGTAAGTGAAACGTGTTCCTGTCAGTGAAGCTTTATAGTTTATAGTGGCAGTGCAAAGTATTTGAACAGTGAAATGTTTTTGAAGTGTTAGTGAAATCAGGATAGAATCAGTGAAATGTGTCGTAGTTCCAGTGCAGTGAGTGAGTGAGTTGACAGCGAAATGAGTGTAGTGTTGAAAGGTACTTGTGCAGATATGAACATATCATACTCGTGGGTTTTAGTTCGAACTTAGGTTTAAGACACAAATTAGATTTACTTTAAATATTATTTTAAGTGATCGTGCTTCATTTAATTTAGGATGTTCCCTGTTATTATTATTATTATTATTATTATTATTATTATTATTATTATTATTATTAATTATTGTTAGTATTAATTGTTAGTATTAATATTAATTGTATTTTTTATTAATTGTCATTATTGAGTGTAATTAGTTACCACTGCCACCGGGTATATACCCATTGCAGTGTGAATAAATAAATACATACTATTAAACTACGAAACATGCACGAACATGCGGAAATTACATTAAAATATGTACTTTAATTTCTGTTCCAAATTTCTTATTTCACTTTTTTTTTTTTTTTTTTGCAAAGTTAACAACTAACAACATTCATAAATTGATTTCTGTGAGGTTTCAGCGCTTGTCAATCAATACGTTTTTGTAGGCAGAGAATGGCCTCTCTACATCACTAGAAGTTACTTACTTACTTACTTACAAATGGCTTTTAAGGAACCAAGGTTCATTGCCGCCCTCACATAAGCCCGCCATTGGTCCCTATCCTGAGCAAGATTAATCCAGTCTCTATCATCATATCCCACCTCCCTCAAATCCATTTTAATATTATCCTCCCATCTACGCCTCTGCCTCCCTAAAGGTCTTTTTCCCTCCAGTCTCCCAACTAACACTCTATACGCATTTCTGGATTCGCCCATACGTGCTACATGCCCTGCCCATCTCGAACGTCTGGATTTAATGTTCCTAATTATGTCAGGTGAAGAATACAATGCGTGCAGTTCTGAGTTGTGTAATTATTGTAGGGATTCGTAACAAGCTGTTTTTTACGGTGATGGGTTGTTAGCCCTTCGCCCAACCTCCAAGCTGAAGGACCACCCCTTATCGGCTGTCCACGACTGTTTATTCAATATATGCGCAGCTACCCTCCATATCTAGTTATGGATGCAAATTTGAATTAACCTTTTTCTGTTATTTAGTTTTTTTTTTCCTTTTCTTTCTTCACTCCTGATTCCTGAAGATGAAATAAGGGAAACAAAAATCGAGAAACTGAGGTGTCCACTCACAACCATTAAAGCATGTATTTAAACGGAATATAATGTATATTATATGCATGATTAAGTTAAAAATTGCTTAAATATGCATTATGCATGTTTTTATCTCAAGAAATGCCAAAACATGCAAATATGCAAGGAAAAAGTACACATGTTTAGAACCGGAAAGTAATGAAATGAATAAGTACTAAATTTGAGCTATGTCCTATGTTCCTATAAAAACATGCATTTGCATGGAATTCTCGTCTCTACATATAAACATATATGCGGAAATTTCTACTTTACAAGTTGAGGATATTTCCTAAAATGCCGATAGACTACTTTGTTCCTGTAACAGAATAAAGTTAAAAATCTGTTCTGGGCAATATTATGACGAAGAAAAGGCATTTGTTAGTGTCTGTAAATGTCTACTTTGACCGCGCCTAATTTTCGATATTTAAGCCTGACAGAAATTTAATGTATCACAACTGTAGCTTATAATCACAGTAGCAACTTCGGTCCAAGCCTCTATAATAAGATAACAGTTAAATTAGCGAACATTCAATTTACTAAAGTTCCTTATTTAAAAAAATCAATGAAAAATTATTGTTTAGGAAAAAATATATAATTGTTTCAATTACTGTAATGTATGTTTTTATTTTTCTCTTTTTTACTTTCTATTGTGTTAATTAATGAAATGTTTTAAAATTTCATTTGTTCGGACCAAATTCCTGCAAGTTTAAAAGACAAAACAAATTATTTCAATCATTTATTGTCATAATACACTGCTCTGTCACACAGAACGTATTGGGAATTAAATCAATGACTTTCACAAAACACGCTATGAAATGTTTTATATGAAGCATTTTCTTTCTCCAAAATTCAGCAAAAATGAGCAAAATTTTATTACTTTTTTTTTTGTTTGAAATATCTCAGCAAATAATTCCATCAAATTAATTACGTTACTTACGGTTCACCCTGTATATACATATAAGCTACTGTAAAGGCTGGCATGTAAGGGTAACCAAACTATTTGGAAAAATAAAATGTAAGAACATGACTGTATGTGACGAGACCTTTAGCAAGATTCTGATTTTTTTTTTTTTTTTTAAATGTCTCATAAAATGTAATTTTGCTTTTATTTTGCAGAAAACAGACTGCACATTTTGCATTTTGTACTCAATTTCGCATATATTCACTTATTTTAGCCTATCTGCATTTAGCACGTCTCGTATTTATCGTAATTGCGAAAAATCTACCATGTCTAATAATAATGGACCTTGAAAAGTCTCAAAGAAATTTTATCATCCCACATCATTGTTACCACTATCAGGAATAAATAATATATTAAAAAACATTTATTTCAGCTTAATATTGTCTCATTTTTACAAATCCCTTTCTTTTGCAAAGTTACAAAACTTACACTTCAGAAGGTCTTGTCTGTTCTCACCCGTAGCCCAAGAAACTATACAGACAGAGTTTTATTGAAAACATCAGACCAACAATTTTGGTAGACCTCAAGACCTGAATTTTGAAAAACAGAATATTCTGAATAAGAATTATAATACAATACACCGTGTCCCACTTAGAGGGATCGAGAAATAAATGCTCACCATTTAAAATCAGATGAAGATATTGTTTTGATTTACATCTGACAAGATGCAGAAACTGTCAAAGTTTATGAACCAATGGTTTAAAAACAATTACATATTCATGCGCATGCGCACTAACGTTTATCGTGGAAACGAGCCTGGCGCCATTCAGTAGAACATTCCGTCATTGGACCATTCTCCTTCATGGAGGCGACGATCAAAGGGAATGTGTATCTAGACATGTGCAGAACTTCTGTTGTTGATCAAGTCCCCCAGGATCGGTTTTTTCAGCAACATGGGGCTGCAACCCATTACTATGGAGCAGTGCGTGGCTTCTTGAATGCGAACTTTCACAATAGGTTGATCGGAAAAGAAGAACCCTTACCTGGCCAACTAGGTCACCCGACTTGACGCCCATTGACCTCTTTCTGGGGCTTTATGACGAATGTTGTGTACCAACGTGGTACAGTTAACACTTTGGAAAACCTTAGACAACGCATTGTAAATGCAGCTGCACTAATCACTCCACAAACGTTATGGAACACTTGGCAGAAGGTTGAGTACCTTTTGGATGTCTTCAGGGTAGCTCGAGGCGCACACATCGAGCTGCACTGACCATTCCCGGAAACTCTGAGAGTTTTTACATCAAGTTGTACAAAAACTTATGTTATAAAACCATTATTTATACTTTAAATTAGCACTTATTTCTCGATCCCTCTAAGCGGGAGACGGTGTATTGTAATAGAAAGAATAAAATAGAAGATCAGCATTTTTAATCAACATAATAAAATATTCAGTAAATATATATCAACCTAGAAAGTTATTTTTAATAATGTGCTGGTAATTTAAATCTAAAATAACATATAACAAATCAAGAACTGAAATAAAGGCGGTGATTCAGAATTCTTAAGGAGTCTTTGATGATGTCTAAGATAATATTTTCCCCAGTTTTCGGTATGAATACCTCATATGTAGTTATAGAAGAAAAAAATGGTTATATCAACATGGACCCGTAAACGCTTGGTTTCAGAGTAGGGCTTGAAAGTACAATCACAGTGACACCAGTACGATTCTTTGCTGGAATAACTGTATTTTTATGCATTCTATTTACATTTCCTTAGATGAACTGTTTAAAAGTCCGCCTCTCCTGCCACGGCTCGTCGTCTCAACGAGATCCAAACATGTTTTCAAATTCCTGGCATAGTTTATCTTGTCTGAAAGCCTTCCAGAATCCGTTGACGGAGAATTTCTTCATTATCTATATAATTCGAATACACCACTACTTTCAGTGCCCCACAGAAAGGAAAGAAGAGCAATGAGTTGAAGTCTGGGGACCGTGGAGGTCAAACATGTTCGACCTCGATGAGACGGCAATCTGCGGCAGGAGGTGGACATTTTCAACAGTTCAACTACGGAAATGTAAACAGAATCCATCATAATAATTCCAGTACTAGAGTGCACTATAGTCAAACTTGCAAGCCCTATTTAGATAACAAGCATTTCCGGACCCATGTTGATATAAAAAATAATTTCTTCTGACGTTTTGGTTACTTTTTTCGTTACACCTCGTAAATTAAAGTGTCGACGTGTATGGGTTCATTAACAATTTTTTTCTCTTGAAACTCTGTTTCATTTCCCAGAGTTTATAATAAATTTAATCATACACCCTGTATTTTTTAATATATTAAACTTAAGATCACTGAACTTATGAGAAAATATGTGTCACCTAAGTAGCATCAAATCTTTTGCAGCATAAAATTACCTTCTCCAAACTTCATTCTATTCGGAAGGTAAGAGCAGTGTATCTATTTTTTTTTTTTATGCATTTGTAACCTAAATATAAACGGTGACTTCTATATTTGCGGACGGTAAGTAACACAATGCAATATCCTGAGTATGATATAAAATTGTTAGATAATGGATTTACTTCATTTCACCTCAGTCCTCGGCGTTCATATGGGATAATAGTTGTGTGTTTAAGTAGATAAACTCAGCAATCTATTTCACACAGTTAACGACGTTATAAAGTCCTATGACGACGTTATAAATTCTTAATCATCCCGGGGGAATACAGATGTTGGGGGATAGCTTGAAAGGACTTGTGGCTGGCGGGTCAATGGGCAGACGACGGATGAGGGATGAGGGAAGGCATATTGAAAACAAGGCTAACACGCGTGTACCCCATTATAGTTGGATTATTTGTCTTGTAACCCGAGTCAAGTGATTTAGATGGCAAAATGAGATACGAATATCAAATCATTTAGTGTGGAATTACGAACACTTTGGTGTAACGATTCACATTTTGACAAGCTGGTAAGGTATGACCACAATTCATAGCCTTGTGTATGAAAAGGTTATTGTCTTCGTTTCCAACAACGTCGGCAATAATATAATTACAATAAATCTATCTTAGTTGACAAAATATAACAAAAAAGACACCTGAAAAAGTACTCGCATAGGCTGTAGAATATTAAAAATGTTTGTCTCATACGTTCTATGCGTTTGCTCAAAAATGAGATCTTTCATAATGTTGAAAGCAATATTAGATTTATATCTTATTTCAAGAAACGAGTAATCAAAAAACATACCAAAATTAATATTAAGGATGGGCACCAGTATAAAATAAAATTTAGATTTTTAGATTAGAGATCTATTCCATATTGACTTTAAAACTCGTATATAGTAAGAAAGAAGGAAAGAAAGAAAAGAAGGAAGAAAGGAAGAAAGAAGGAAAAAAGAAGAAAAGAATGAAAAGAAGGAAGGAAAAAAAGAAAGAAGAAAAGAAGAAAGAAGGAAAAAAGAAGGAAAGAAAAGAAGGAAGGAAGAAAAGAAAGGAAGAAGAAAAAAAGGAAAGAAAAGAAGGAAGGATGAAAAGAAAGAAAGAAGGAAGGAAATAAAGAAAGAACCAAAAAAGAAGGAAAGAAAGAAAAGAAGGAAGGAAAGAAGGAACGAAACAAAAGAAGGAAAGAAGAAAAGAAAGAAGGAAAAAAGGAAAAAAGAAGGAAAGAGAGAAAAGAAGGAAGGAAGGAAAGAAAGAAAGAAAGAAGAAAAGAAAGGAAGAAGGCAAAAAGAAGGAAAGAAAGAAAAGAAGGAAGGAAAGAAAGAAAGAAAGAAGGAATGAAATGAAGAAAGAAGGAAAAAAGAAAGAAAGAAAGAAACGAAAGAAAGAAGCAAGAAAGAAGGAAAAAAGAAGGAAAGAAAGAAAAGAAGGAAGGAAGAATGGAAAGGAAGAAAGAAAGAAAGAAAGAAGAAAGGAGGAAACAAGAAGGAAAGAAAGAAAAGAAGGAAGAAAGGAAAGAAAGAAAGAAAAAAAGAAAGAAAGAAGAAAGAAGGAAACAAGAAGGAAAGAAAGAAAAGAAGGAAGAAAAGAAAGGAAGAAAGAAGGAAAAAAGAAGGAAAGAGGGAAAAGAAGGAAGGAAGGAAGAAAGAATGAAAAAAGAAGGAAAGAAAGAAAAGAAGAAAGGAAGAAAAGAAAGAAAGAAATAAAGAAGGAAAGAAAGAAAATAAGGAAAGACAGAAAGAAATAATGGGAGAAAGAAAGAATGAACCAGCTCAATCTGTAATTCACATATTTGCATGAACACGAGATACTGAAGGATATTTCGCATTGGTGTTTTGTTTGGGAGGAGAAAGGAGAGTGGATGGACATGTGCTTATTAGTAGCGGAGGCAATACAATGCATGCAATTCTGCTTTGTGTAACTTTCTCCATTCTTCTGTAACTTCAACCCTCTTAGCCCCAAATATTTTCCTAAGCACCTTATTATCAAACACCCTTAACCTATGTTCCTCTCTCAAAGCGAGAGTCCAAGTTTCACAACCATACAGAGCGGGTAATATAACTGTTTTATAAATTCTAACTTTAAGTTTTTTTGACAGCTGACTGGATGACAAAATATTTATTATTATTATTATTATTATTATTATTATTATTATTATTATTGTTATTATTATTTCATCCTTTTTTCATTTCTGATATTCATATTTGATATGTACTTTTATACTGAGTGGAAGAGAAGCCTTATGGCCTTAACTCTGCCAGTAAAAATAAATAAATTAAACATATGAATTAATTAAACAAATATTTCGAACAAGAAGGCAGAGAATTCCAGCATCTCCTTTCTTAATTTTAGTAAGGAAATTATGTTTTTACTGGCTTTATTTAGTAATGTATTACATTAATAGTTTTTGATGTGCCGAATTATCGTTACTGTACTGCGTTACCACCGACACCAAGAATTCTACATAACCGGAGTCCGTGAGCGGTTCGGCCAAGTGCCAGGTAGCCGTCTTGCGTTTCTCCACAGTCTGTTCACCCAGTACGACCTACATCTAAATCTGAAGATTTTTTCCTTAAAGTTATAACATATTAATTATTTATTTTGTAATTTAATTAAGTTGTAAAATTCATAAAATACTTGAACGAGTGTCCTCAATATTAAATATGTTGAAGGCAAAATCTCCACATCAGATTTGCACTGAAATAATTTCTTACCAGGACGAGAGTGAGTGATGTCACAATGCCAATTAAATCAATATGCGTGCCTGGCTGTGACATCTCATGACGTTCACACTAATATGACGTATCACTCTTCTTTGCTACTCGTTTCGTCGTCTGAATTTAAGAATTATATTGCCAGGATATCAGTAGCTGTCAACATCAGACATTATACGGATGCAGCTACGAGAAGGCTATAGCTTAGTACCTCATCTGTTTTCAACCATCACGAAAGTGTGTAGCATATAGGCCTAATACGAGTTCTAACGGAGAAATGCGTGATTTCTTATTGAAGTAATGTAATCAGAAGCATTTTTGAAATTTAAAACTAATTAAGAAACAACAAGTTTATCATAGATAAGGCGAAATAATTAAGTAGTAATTTATAGAAGAATTAATGAATATTATTTTGAGATAGGGACGTGAACAAATTTAGTTTTCTTTCAATCGTGAGTAAAATCTTTAATCAATCATTGCGAAAACGTTTAAAAGAAATTATGAATTGAATTAATATCAGAAAAACATAAAACTGAAATAATTCTATTTAGCCATGAAATCGTTTCAATTGGTATTTGTTTTGTATGGAATAAAAAAAGATAAATCTGGAACAAAGAATATGCCAATTTTTATTTAAAAAATATCTATAGATCCTGAGGGGGGGGGGAAATGTTGAAATGTAATGAAATTAGTCTATACTAATGAAAAATGTACTTTCACCCTTAAATAGCATATTGAATATGTCTAGAAGAGACAAATGCGAATGTTAGAATTGATTCTACAAATGAATGTGTAAAAATTGAAATGTGTGTTGTAAGGGGTTAGGTATAGCTTCTCGAAATAAAATTTTTGGAAATATTCAACATTTTTTTCCTCCATTACTGTATCTTGTATAATAATGGAAATTAGTATGTGTAAAACAGTATTCTTCTGCTATATGAAAAATATTTTTACGATTTAAAAAAAATACATATTTTTTTAAATTTATAATAGTTGTAGTTCACTGTGCAGTGATGAAGCGTTTTCCTCATAACTCATAAACTTGTTAACTTTTTCAATGCTGAAACTCATGTTTACAATATCATACTTTTTAACTATATTCCTCAAAAAAAATATTTTTTTTTTTCTGTTAGAAGAAAGTACTAATATTAGATCATTTTTAAAATGAATTCATTTTTATCAGACAATTTATCAAAGGTACAGAAGTGATCTTGCAAGAAATTTCATCACAGAATGTTGGATAGTTTTTGAGTTATGTGGGAAACGCTTCATCACTGCATCGTGAACTGAATTTTGAAAACAAAAATGTAAATAATTTTTTTTTTAATCTAAGAATATTTTTTTCATATAGCAGAAGGACAGTGTTTTACACATACTAATTTTCATTATTGTATAAGATACAGTAATGGAGGAAAAAATGTTCAATATTTCCAAAATTTTACTGCTGTAAGCTGTACCTAACTCCTTAAGACCTAAAGAGAGCATTTCTTAACTTTAATGCACTGATAAGACACTATTACGTTACATCACATTTAGGTTAAGTTACCATGTTACAATGCAGACTTTTTGCCTTTCTAATTTACTAGAAAGATACTTCATTTTATGAGCTAGAATAATGGGACCATAAAACAAAAATAAAAGGAAAGTGACTTAGCATGTTCTTTCCGTGGACCCTTCAAATAATATTAATCTGTAAGTCACTTAATCATTTTAATTTATATATAGGCCTATTACACATAATACTCTATGTATACAGGATAACAGTAAGTAATGTCATTAATTTCGGGGGTTATTCTTTGAGATATTTCAAACAAAAAAGTTTAATACAATTTAGTCCGTTTTTGCTTCTGTATTATGATAATAAATGATTTAAAGAAGTTTAGTTTTGTCCTTTAAATGTGCTGAAATTTGATTGGAACATGTATCTTTCGCTCTGTAAAAAATTTTACAATGTTACATTTGTAGGCTACGGATTTAATTTCTGCACATTTAAAATGTTTCAATTATTTTATTTCCTATTTTATTATACTTATTTATTTTTATTATTATTATTTTTTATTTTAATATTATATCTGAACTGCAACCGAGCACGAGCGTTGCTCATTCGGTCTCAAATTTTGTTAATACTACTGTATCTTCTTTTTATATTGCTTGTATTATTTTATTTCTATTTCTCTTGTTTGTTTTGTAATTATATTCTTTATTCTGTATATTTAAATTCAAATAAAAATAAATTTAAAAAATCATTGTTATAATAGGCTACACTGTTATCTTAAATTGATGAGCGCATTGAGAATTCAAATAATGGCTTTCCCAAAACACGCTATGAAATGTTTAATATAAAATAATGTTTATCTTGAAAAGGAAGCAAAAACGAGCAAAATTGTATTACAATTTTTTGTTTGAATATCTCAAAGAATAACCCCCTGAAATTAATGATATTACTTACGGTTCAGCCTGTATATAAGATTCTATCCCCCATTTTGATCTGATATATCCGGCAACCATGGTCCACAAAACCGTTAGTTACTCGCCTCTGCAAAGTTCTATAAATAATGTCCGAAAGCATCGCAACTCACATTTTCTTCCCTGTGTATCTCACCGCTTTCACCACCAACCACCATCATTCCTTTGCATGTGGCTGCATAACGATGAAGTTGGCAGAACTGTCTCTGCGGATTCTTACAAATGTACACATAACAATAGACGAGCGGTTTATCCAATAAGCAGCAGGAGTTTCGGCGCTGGGGTTCGAAGGAGCGCCCGACCCCAGTTATACGAGAGCACACAGCCTGGGGGCTTCAATATCAAGACGCATATTGGTAGCAAGATCAACATCCAGCCGACCACGAGCTCAAAGCCAGCAGTCTTGCGCTCGCCTCCGGCCTTCAACTTGCTGACATGTAATACGACTTGCCAGCAACTAATTCTTATTTATTTGGCAACATTTGCGCTCCCACAATGCTCTGTTTGACTTCGGAATATCTCAATCAGAACTACATCTGGGCACAAGTTACGGAAATCTCTGTTCAGATTAGTCTCTGCAGCTCCGTTCAGAACCGTCCACAACCTCTAAGAAAACGTAGCCTGTACCCTGACAGACTAATGCATCTAACTTTCTTACAATAATTGATTAATAAAATTGCCATCCAGTTTCACAAAACTGTGTCTTTTTAATCTACGTACTTGAAAAGAAAGTACAGTATAATCGGTGAGATATAAATTAGTCATATACAAGATTATTCAAAAGTAAGTTCCCATTTTGAAAGAGCTGTATTTTCTGTACATATCAGCAGTTTGGTCTCTTCAGACGAGGCCACTTTTATCTATTTATCTATTTATTTATTTATCTATTTATTTATCTGCCTGTCTGTCTGTCTGTATGTCCGTCCGTCCGTCCATCCATCCATCCATATCTCTGTCTGTCTGTCTGTCTGTCTGTCTGTCCGTCCGTCCGTCCGCCCGCCCGGCCGCCCTCCCTCCCACCCACCCATCCATCCATCCATCCATCCATCCATCCATCCATCCATCCATCCATCCATCCATCTATCTATCTATCTATCTATCTATCTATCTATCTATCTATCTATCTATCTATCTATCTATCTATCTATCTATCTATCTATCTATCTATCTATCTATCTATCTATCTATCTATCTATCTATCTATTATTTATTTATTATGTATTTATTTATTGATTTCTTATTTATTTATTTACTTATTTACTTACTTCCTTATTTATTT
The DNA here is from genome assembly GCF_040183065.1 of Periplaneta americana. Classification (NCBI taxonomy): domain Eukaryota; kingdom Metazoa; phylum Arthropoda; class Insecta; order Blattodea; family Blattidae; genus Periplaneta; species Periplaneta americana. Next base: position 15,326,338 of record NC_091124.1, read on the forward strand.
ATTTGTTTATTTATTTATTTATGTATTTATTTATTTATTCATTCATTTATTGATTGATTGATTTATTTATTTATTTATTTAGTTAACCTGGTAGAGATAAGGCCATCAGGTCTTCTCTTTGCATCTACCAGGGGATTACAACTACAATATTAAGAATACAATTACAATTGTAATTAGTGGCGCTTAGTGGTGCTGCGAACGCGGGTTAGTGACGCTGCTAAATTTTTTTAGAGAATTGTTCAGTCTTCCAGAGAACATAAACGTAGAAGGAGATATACTTTTGGCAAATTTACTCATATGGAGAAAGAATAGACGTAAAAATAGAAGAAGAGTTTGAGACCATCCATTAGTTTTGGAAAGACAGAATCGAGGACTATTCTATACCTTGTTTCATAATTTACAATGGGAAAAAAATATATATTAATTTAAAATTACGCAAATGAGGAAGATATGGTATAAAACATATTTTTGTTTACTTTTTAAGAATTCAAAATTAAATATAATAGGCACCAAACATGAAACCAATCATAACACGTACGAGTAATTCAACCAATATACTAGAAATAGGTGTCTGTAGGGTAATGGCAAAGTCAAAGGCCGTGATGTAATTGAATCCAGGTTCGAACCTGAGATCAGCTAATTTTTCATCTGTTAATATTTTATTTAGTACATTATTTTAGATGCGTTATTTTATTTTAACGTGAAATAAATGGGATTATACTACATTAATAAAATATATATCCGTAATTCGCACTAATCCAGCAATTTAATAGTCTATGGTATTATTATTATTATTATTATTATTATTATTATTATTATTATTATTATTATTATTATTTATTAAAAATGCTAAGTTACATGTAGGCGATTTCGATCCATTCAATGCATATAGAAGTATTAGAATATGGCAATGTCTTTGCTAATATTATTTTCATAATCCTTATACACAAATTGGTAATACTTTTGTAAGAATCAACTCTTTTCCATAAAATTTTATAGTATTAATTATTGTAAATTAATCACTGTAATCTATGTTCTTCATTTTGTTGTTATCTCAATTATTTAATTTGTACCATAGTTGTTCATTTTATTGTATTAATTGTATCACTGTGCTGGACTTTTATTGGCAAATGGCTGTTGTCCAGCAAATGAATAAATGAATGAATGAATTAATGAATGGATGGATGAATAAATAAATAAATAAATAAATAAATAAATAAATATTAATAAATATTTAAATACATAAATATATAAATAAATAAATAAGTAAATAAATAAATAAATGATCGTTATCGTCATTCCATATCCGCCCGTGAGCACGAGTTCTAATCTTTCAGGAGTTAGCTAAAGTTTTATTTGTTTATATTATATTTTATGTTACAATTATTAACAAAATAAATACATAAATAATATAAAATAATTTGTGGTGTTCCTGCAATTTCCCGTAATTAATTGAAACCTATTGCCGCTGTGAACTCCACATTGAGCACTGGACGTGTGGGATTTCTGCACAACTTGAAAGACCTACGTATGAATATTATAACCTCTGCGTTAACAACACTGGTAAGATTGATAAGCTTGGATAAACATGTAATTTCTACTTCACCTTCTAGATTAAACGTGAACTGATGTACTAACAAAAGTTTGGTGAAGAAAGTTTTAAAATGTCATATGATTAACATTAACGTTTCATGAAATTATAGGGATTCCATAATTTCCTATCACATTTTACGTACACAAACTTCCTCTCAATCCAGTCATGACACAGCAGAGGTCTTTGGCAGACAAGTTATAAAACGTCCCGGTGCCGGAGAGAAATTTTCTCCATTTCACTACTCATTCATCGTAAAATTTTGAAAGTTGAGCACAATACACTTCAAATTTGTTACCATTGGGGGGGGGGATCTGAAAGAATACAGTATTTCATGTCTCATAAGTCACTTAGTGTTGATGCTTTGTAAGCACTAAGGACTTTGTCCATCCCTGTCGTGAGCACACAGTCCTTTGTTTGCGAAACAATGAAGCGCGTTATTTGCAGCACATTATGAACCAGCCCTTCAGGTTGGGTTTATTAGTAGATTGGGTACATATCGATTAGCCCGACCTTCTCGCCGCTATCTGGAGTTAATAAGTTATCGGCACTTCTTGATAAGTGATACGTAAATTGATTAACTTGCCAGAACTTGGTAATATGTGTTCCGCCACTACAAGTAATGTAGGACTCACGAAAGCTTGAAAAATCGATCCAGTGCTCAGCTAACGAGGTCTACCTACAGCTAGCATGCGTTTAGTAGCACAAACCGACGCATGCAACTTAGTATTTCGATTATATTTGAAGAATTAAGTTTTTAAAATGTCGGTTATTTCTATGTCGTCTAGCTAATATAAAAACAGTATTTTTTTTAAGTCACACAAAACCATCCAATTGCGTTTTATAAAATATTCATAATTTAAATTACGTTGTGGATATCTTTTTTTATGTTACCAGATTAAATTCATGGTTGGAATTAATTTCCAGAGTTTTTCATTAAAAATTTCCCAACTATATTAAGTAAAATAAAATATTTATGAATTAAAACACCGATTGCATTCATGGTTGTACATATATGACAATGTATTATTCCAGGATTGTTTCCAGAAGTATAAATTAGGATCTTAAACAGTGTATTGAGATGCAATATCAAGCCACAAAAGAAAAATGCAAGCCCAAAATTTATCCTGTAAAATGTCCAATTCACACTAAAAAAGCAATATAAATAACGTTTGAACACACATGTTAAATTCATATTAACAAAGAAATTAATTTGAACAGCAAACTGGCTTAAAAACAATGCACGTTCTCTTTTCAGCTGAGTAATAAATTGATTATATAAATAGTAAGCACGTTTGGAAAGAATTCACCTGCTCAGTTAAGCTAACAAAAGAAAATAACTAATGATATAAACAGCTGACAAACTTTAAAACAATTCAAGTGTTCAATTCAGCTAAAAGCTAATGATAGGCTATACACCCAATGAACAGGAAGCACGATTAGAAACAATTCACGGGCTCAAATCAGCTAACAAAAATCCAAAATCCAAGCTTGGAAACAACTCACAAGCTTAGTTCAGCTAATAAACAAATGAATGGTTTGTTTCCAAAACTTGCTATTTCACTTACAGTTATTTTTACAGGAAGAATAGTTGCTGGTTTTGAAATATACGAACAAATTTAAGTATGCCTGTTTATTCTTACCTTACAAATATTTTATACCATTCTGTGTACTAAATGTGTTAGAATAATTCATAATTTACCAACAATTTCAAAATTAAAATATATGATAAAACCGAACGTTTTAACTGAAAAAATAAACAAAAGGTTTTGGAAAAGAAATCACACTTTCAAAGGCCATTTTTAGTTACAAATAGCAGGAATTGGCAAAAAAAAATTTAGCATTGAATTCATTATGTGAGAAATACATGTATTATGTTATTGGGTCAAAATCGGTTCTTGAACAAAAAGCAGATTTTGAAAACATGCCATTAAATTATTGTATAAAGATCAAGCACAATTGGAAACAATTCACGTGCTCAGTTCAGTTATCAAACTGATATAAACAGCAAGCACGATTGCAAACAATTCACGTGCTCAGTTCAGCTATCAAACTGATATAAACAGCAAGCACGATAGAAAACAATTCACGTGCTCAGTTCAGTTATCAAACTGATATAAACAGCAAGCACGATTGCAAACAATTCACGTGCTCAGTTCAGTTATCAAACTGATGTAAACAGCAAGCACGATTGCAAAGAATTCACGTGCTCAGTTCAGTTATCAAACTGATATAAACAGCAAGCACGATTGCAAACAATTCAATTGCTCAGTTCAGCTATCAAACTGATATAAACAGCAAGCACGATTGCAAACAATTCAATTGCTCAGTTCAGCTATCAAACTGATATAAACAGCAAGCACGATTGCAAACAATTCACGTGCTCAGTTCAGATATCAAACTGATATAAACAGCAAGCACGATTGCAAACAATTCACTTGCTCAGTTCAGCTATCAAACTGATATAAACAGCAAGCACGATTGCAAACAATTCACTTGCTCAGTTCAGCTATCAAACTGATATAAACAGCAAGTACGATTGCTAACAATTCACGTGCTCAGTTCAGTTATCAAACTGATATAAACAGCAAGCACGATTCCAAACAATTCACGTGCTCAGTTCAGTTATCAAACTGATATAAACAGCAAGCACGATTGCAAACAATTCACGTGCTCAGTTCAGTTATCAAACTGATATAAACAGCAAGCACGATTGCAAACAATTCACGTGCTCAGTTCAGCTATCAAACTGATATAAACAGCAAGCGCGATAGAAAACAATTCACGTGCTCAGTTCAGTTATCAAACTGATATAAACAGCAAGCACGATTGCAAACAATTCACGTGCTCAGTTCAGTTATCAAACTGATGTAAACAGCAAGCACGATTGCAAAGAATTCACGTGCTCAGTTCAGTTATCAAACTGATATAAACAGCAAGCACGATTGCAAACAATTCAATTGCTCAGTTCAGCTATCAAACTGATATAAACAGCAAGCACGATTGCAAACAATTCAATTGCTCAGTTCAGCTATCAAACTGATATAAACAGCAAGCACGATTGCAAACAATTCACGTGCTCAGTTCAGATATCAAACTGATATAAACAGCAAGCACGATTGCAAACAATTCACTTGCTCAGTTCAGCTATCAAACTGATATAAACAGCAAGCACGATTGCAAACAATTCACTTGCTCAGTTCAGCTATCAAACTGATATAAACAGCAAGTACGATTGCTAACAATTCACGTGCTCAGTTCAGTTATCAAACTGATATAAACAGCAAGCACGATTCCAAACAATTCACGTGCTCAGTTCAGTTATCAAACTGATATAAACAGCAAGCACGATTGCAAACAATTCACGTGCTCAGTTCAGTTATCAAACTGATATAAACAGCAAGCACGATCGGAAACAATTCACGTGCTCAGTTCAGCTATCATACTGATATAAACAGCAAGCACGATTGCAAACAATTCACGTGCTCAGTTCAGTTATCAAACTGATATAAACAGCAAGCACGATCGGAAACAATTCACGTGCTCAGTTCAGTTATCAAACTGATATAAACAGCAAGCACGATTGCAAACAATTCACGTGCTCAGTTCAGCTATCAAACTGATATAAACAGCAAGCACGATTGCAAACAATTCACGTGCTCAGTTCAGCTATCAAACTGATAAACAGCAAGCACGATTGGATACAATTCACGTGCTCAGTTCAGCTATCAAACTGATATAAACAGCAAGCACAATTGCAAACAATTCACGTGCTCAGTTCAGCTATCAAACTGATATAAACAGCAAGCACGATTGCAAACAATTCACGTGCTCAGTTCAGCTATCAAACTGATGTAAACAGCAAGCACGATTGGAAACAATTCACTTGCTCAGTTCAGCTGCCAAACTGATATAGACAGCAAGCACGATTGCAAACAATTCACGTGCTCAGTTCAGTTATCAAACTGATATAAACAGCAAGCACGATTGCAAACAATTCATGTGCTCAGTTCAGCTATGAAACTGATATAAACAGCAAGCACGATTGCAAACAATTCACGTGCTCAGTTCAGTTATCAAACTGATATAAACAGCAAGCACGATTGCAAACAATTCACGTGCTCAGTTCAGTTATCAAACTGATGTAAACAGCAAGCACGATTGCAAAGAATTCACGTGCTCAGTTCAGTTATCAAACTGATATAAACAGCAAGCACGATTGCAAACAATTCAATTGCTCAGTTCAGCTATCAAACTGATATAAACAGCAAGCACGATTGCAAACAATTCACGTGCTCAGTTCAGTTATCAAACTGATATAAACAGCAAGCACGATTGCAAACAATTCACGTGCTCAGTTCAGTTATCAAACTGATATAAACAGCAAGCACTAGCGCAAACAATTCACGTGGTCACTTCAGTTATCAAACTGATATAAACAGCAAGCACGATTGCAAACAATTCACGTGCTCACTTCAGTTATCAAACTGATATAAACAGCAAGCACGATTCCAAACAATTCACGTGCTCAGTTCAGTTATCAAACTGATATAAACAGCAAGCACGATTGCAAACAATTCACGTGCTCAGTTCAGTTATCAAACTGATATAAACAGCAAGCACTAGCGCAAACAATTCACGTGGTCACTTCAGTTATCAAACTGATATAAACAGCAAGCACTAGCGCAAACAATTCACGTGCTCAGTTCAGTTATCAAACTGATATAAACAGCAAGCACGATCGGAAACAATTCACGTGCTCAGTTCAGTTATCAAACTGATATAAACAGCAAGCACGATTGCAAACAATTCACGTGCTCAGTTCAGTTATCAAACTGATATAAACAGCAAGCACTAGCGCAAACAATTCACGTGCTCAGTTCAGTTATCAAACTGATATAAACAGCAAGCACGATCGGAAACAATTCACGTGCTCAGTTCAGCTATCAAACTGATATAAACAGCAAGCACGATTGCAAACAATTCACTTGCTAAGCTAACCTATTAAATAAACAGATAATATAAACAGCAAACACACTTCGAAATAATTAAGTTCAGCTATTAAATAAAGTAATGTTACAAACAGCAAGAGCGCTTTGAAAAGAAACCGTGTTTAAAAATACCATAATACAGATATAAAATCTCAGAAACCGCTGCTAACAAAGAGACTCGGCAGGTTATATCCTGGATTTAGTACTTGCTGCATTGCGGATGTTAGGAATTCATTTGGTAATAATAATAATTGGCACCAATAAGATAAAATGCGGAAAAACGGCGATGTCGACAAACGAGTGGTAGTTTCTGACATGGTAATTTTCTAAGCATCACGTTTCAAAATTAGTCTGAATTATTTAACATGTACACTCACAGTTTCAAGTACTGCTGAAAATGTCCGCTATTTTCTCCACTGCACGCCGCACAGCTTTCTGAAACAAAGGGAACGGAATTATAGAGTTTCGCAATTGAAGAAGTAATTCGCATCTAGAATTTAACAGTAGTTAGTGGACTTAATTGAAATAATTATCACGTTCTTAGAACCATGGTTTAATTTATTAGTAATGATATTAATACAAATAACCAGAAATTCCTTCATTCAAAATAAAACATTTAATTAAAACTATCAAAACAAGAAAATACACCATTCAAAAATTTTATAAGACAATGGCAGTGCCAGTTTTAATGTATGGATCAGAGAATTGGGCAATGAATAGGACTGACTGAAGAAGAATTTACGCAATAAGAGACCAAGCGCCATAAACCTGTTTCAAGATACTGGCCATTGAAATAAATTTTTTTATAAACAATTTTATGCAAGAAGTATTACAATATTCATACTATTACAAAAAACAGCACAAATAATACTAATAAAGCCTAACCGATTTTTAATCAGAGACCAGCAGTTGAATTAATATTTCAAAGCAAAATAAATAAATGAATTATGCAATAAACGAATGTTTGCTTATAAATATCAGCAAAATTCAGATATCGCATTCTTGATTTTTTCAGAGTTAAATTAGCCTGCCAGCAACAGATTTGTGCAAATACTTCTTTTTTTTTTTTTTTCAAATTCTCGGTTGATCTATTATTGCGTAACTCCGTCCAATTGAAAACAGCTTTATTATCACCGCGGCCTCATGCTTAACATGTCGGCATCATACAATAACGTGTGGTGAGCTTTTAAAACATAATTTTGCCGATCGATTGTTGCTCTGTAGGTTTCACTCTAAGCGTCACGTTGTCACGTCTACTTCTTCGATAAAAATAAGCACTAGTTTGTTATATTATTAATGGCTATTATTATTATTATTATTATTATTATTATTATTGTTATTGTTGTTGTTGTTGTTTCATATACGAGTACGTTGGCATTCTTAACTATTAATAATAAATCTTTAATAATAATTTTTACTCACATAACTTAATGTTCGTCCTCAGCACAAGACATAGCAACCTCGGTTTTAGTCCACGTGGATTAGACAAGTAGACTAGGTGTCATTTAATAATGGAAGCAGCTTATTGGTTGCAACACTGAAATTGAGGCGAGTGATTGGAGCAGCGACATAAGAAATTGAAAACAATAATGCAATTAAATTTCAAAGACCTGCCGAATGTTAAGTACGAGAGCGCGGCGATTATATATATACTAGTGGCTTGTGCAGCAAATGCTGCTGCAAACTAAGTTCGTTAGACGTTCAAATAAAAATTTTTCAGATTTATTTTCAATGAAGAATACTTGTCTTTTTGATAGTTATTTGCTTCCATAATAATGAAACATACTCCCTCCTAATGGATTTTTTTAGGCCAAATACTTTCTCTTGAACCTATCCAACTTCAGTTTTTGAGTTTCAACGCGAAAACGCAAGTATCAATGTCAGGACGATAGCAGTAGCTATTTCACGTCATTGTGGATTGTAGGCAAAAGTTAAAAAAAATGTCAGGTATGCTAAGCTTTCGAACAATAGCATTTTCGTATAGCTGCTGCATGTAGAACTTTAAATGTAGAGCGTAAAATCATTTTATCCTACTAAGAGATCTTGCTCAAATGATCTGGAGACTACAAAATTTTCTAGGGCTCTTATTTTATCAGTAAGTAATACCTTTTGATCTTTCCTTAGGAACTGTAATTTTTGCGCTCTCTCGAGCCAATACTGAAGACAATGACACATTTCAATATCTACACTACACCGCCATTAAGTATATGAAAAAGACCCAACCCCACTGGGCTAATAAGTATAAAAATATTTGATTTTTAATAACAATATTATTATCTTACTTAAGTCTTGTAGTTATATATAGCAGTCACTCAGTAAATTATAGAAATGAAGATCTAAATTAAGATATTCTCTACATTTACTTACATAACCTCAAAACGTTTCGCTTTCATGTCATCAATATAGCATCAATATTATGTATAATTAATGAAAAATAGACGCATCATCTTTATTAACTATAATAATATTTAATTTCTAATGGTAATACTGTCATCAAACCACCTCAAGTTTTGTAGATTTGAATATCCAATACACAGATGTACTCAGAAAATTATTATACAGTGCGGAATCAGTTTTTAATAACAAATTGAATTGAGCTCTAAATATGTCGGCAATCCTGCAGGTCATGGCCTTCGTGTAATAGTCTATTGTTTATTGTAGTGTGTGTTTTGTTCTGAAATTCAATCAAGTCGGCCGTGATTCGATAAAATTAGTTCTCAAAACTGACAACAGATGGATTTTGGAAAATAGGAAAATTGTGTAGGAAAATTGACATTTCACTGAAAACTACTACTTTTCCGAAAAACTTTGGGTTCCAAGCTTCAAAATGAGGGGCCATTTATTAAAATCCGTTCAGCCGTTTTCCCGTAATTTCCATTACCAGTTCAAATTATATATATATATATATATATATATATATATATATATTTTTTATACATGGTTTGTAGCTGGATGTAGACCCTACACTTAAAGATCACATTAAAAGTGGAAATAGCCTATAAGAGAAGAACTAAATATTTTTAATATAAACAATAAAATACAACAGAATAAACAAAATTGTATGGACCATATATAAAAGATGCCCGATGAAAGACTTGTAAAACAAACCTTTCAGTATCGACCGAAAGGTGGAGGAGTTGTAGGAAGACCTATGCGTCGTTAGGAAGACTGAATTACCTGTATCTGGGTAGACTTCTCTGAATGCAATTAATTCAGATATGAAGAATTGAAAAAATTAAATTAATAGGAACAAAATTAACGTACACGTGAATACGCCCACTGTACTAATTCGTAACTTAACATTCAAATCAACTGCATAAATTTTGGAAGTTTTCTTCTCAAATGCACAATTTCCAGGCATAAAACTTTCAGTATTGATGTACTAAAATTTCTTGCGTTTCAAATTTAAGAATGAAGTAACACTTAAATGATAGACATGAAAAATACAGTTAAGTCCATATATCGCGACTGTAAACTTACTTGTAAAGGTAAAAGTATTCCTATTAGGCCTATATTTCTCGGAGGGTTCCGGGTAGCGGAAGGTAAAATTCCCTCCCAAATTTTGCTAGAAAATTAATATTAATAATAGTACGGATGTCAGTACTAGGTACGTCCTTGCCGCCTTTACTTTTTCTCAAGAAAATATCCCTGGTACTCAATTCACTTTTGGGACTCACTAAACCCCAGGGCCAAGGTGAGGCCAGAAGACCGCGACGCTACCGCGCACCAGGATTTCTATATGAATGCACTGAAATTCGTTAAGAGATATCATATCATATCATATCATATCATATCATATCATATCATATCATATCATATCATATCATATCATATCATATCATATCATATCATATCATATCATATATCATATCATATCATATCATATAATATATTATCATACCATATCATGTCATTGTCATATCATCATATCATATCATATCATATCATATCATATATTATCATACCATATCATGTCATTGTCATATCATCATATCATATCATATCATATCATATCATATCATATCATATCATATATTATCATACCATATCATGTCATTGTCATATCATCATATCATATCATATATTATCATACCATATCATGTCATTGTCATATCATATCATATCATATATTATCATACCATATCATGTCATTGTCATATCATATCATATCATATCATATCATATCATATCATATCATATCATATCATATCATATCATATCATATCATATCATATCATATATTATCATACCATATCATGTCATTGTCATATATCATATCATATCATATATCATCATATCATATATTATCATATCATATCATGTCATATATCGTATCCTATCATATCATATATCAAACCATATCATGTCATTGTCATATCTCATCTCATATCTTATCGTCTCGTGTCGTGTCGTGTCGTGTCATGTCATGTCATAACATATATTATATCATGTCATATCTCATCTCGTATCGTATCATATCATATATCATATCATATCATGTCATGTCATGTCATGTCATGTCATGTCACGTCATATCATGTCATGTTATATTTCATCTCATATCGTATCCTATCCTATCATGTCATGTCGTATCATCTATCGTATCATATGATATATTATATCATGTCCTGTCATATCTCATCTCGTATCATATCATATCATATCATATCACATCATATCATATCATTTCATATCATATCATATCATATATTATATCATGTCTTGTCATTTCTCATCTTGTATCGTCTCGTATCATACCATATCATATATCATATCACATCATATATCATATCATATATCATATTTTATCTTATCATATCATATATATCATATCATGTCACAACACATATATCATATATAATATATTTTAGCCTATCATATCATATACAATATCATATCACATCATATCATATCATATATCACATCATACCATATCATATATCAATATCATATTTTATCTTACCATATCATATCATCTATCACATCATGTCACATCACATATATCATATCATATAATATATTTTATGTTATCATATCATATATAATATCATATATCACATCATGTCACATCACATATATAATATATTTTATCTTATATCATATATAACATCATATATCACATCATGTCACATCACACATGTATAATATATTTTATCTTATCATATCATATATAATATCATATATCACATCATGTCACATCACATATATCATATCATATAATATCATATTTTATGTTATCATATCATATATAATATGATATATCACATCATGTCACATCACATATATCATATCATATAATATCATATTTTATGTCATCATATCATATATAATATGATATATCACATCATGTCACATCACATATATCATATCATATAATATCATATTTTATCTTATCATATATCACATCATGTCACATCACATATATCATATCATATAATGTCATATTTTATCTTATCATATATCACATCATGTCACATCACATATATCATATCATATAATATCATATTTTATGCTATCATATCATATATCATATCATATCATATCATATCATATCATATCATATCATATCATATCATATCATATCATATCATCCCCATAACAGAAACCTTTGTGTTTGTCTTATATTATAACCTACAGTATAGAATATTCATTTGTTTACCATTTATAATTTCATGATAATGTATATTGGCTACTAATGAGTAATTCTCGATATTATGTAGACTGTAAAAAACTAGATCGTATAGGTCTATATACCTACGCATTTATGTTAATATATGTGGTTGTACGAAAAGTGGTCGACAATGTTGAAGATAGGCCTAGTATGATTTACTTAAATTTCTAATGACTTTCGTTTGCAAAATTAAAATACTGGCACTATTTCCCCATAAAACCAGACACTGTTCACTATGACTGCTTTGGTGCTTGTAATGACTTTGTTATTTTCGTTATTATTAAACAGATAAACTTATGAGAAACGAAAATTTCAATAAGAATGCCCCAAATACAGTCAAAACTCACTCCATGAATCTGCGAGTACGAGTACATAAATACTATGTATAGCGGAGGGTACATAACCCATTGAGCGGCGGCAGGTAGGCATGTCTTGTTTGTTGTCGCGGAACTGCCAAGCTGCGAGGCCTTTGTGTGCATTGAGCGCGCCGCCACAACAAGGATCCGGCCAATAATGCGTGTTTTCAGTTTCCTTTTAGTGTGTACACTCACCTCCCCCTCTATCATCATCAGCGTCCAATTTCTCGGATTTTATCTATTGTAATGAAATTGTCTCCCTTTTCCTGACGGGTACACAACCACAGGCTGTTCCAAAACATTCTCACCGTTAATGTTTATTAAAACGACGAACGTACATAAGCACGTGCCAGTCTTGGCTATCCAGTCCTCTATTTACCCGCCTGTCCACCCAGAAAGATATCCGTGCGTCCTTTCATCGAAGTATCCAACCATCTATTCACTCATCCATCTATCCATCTGTCCATTCACCTATCCATCTATCCGTCCATCTATCTATCCGTTAATTCCATCTACCCATCCACCCATTCACCCATCCATCTATTCATCCATCCATTCACCCATGCGTATGTATGTATGTATGTATGTATGTTTGTATGTATTTATTCACACTGCAGTGGGTATATACCCGGTGGCAGTGGTAACTAATTACACTCAATAATGACAATAATGAACTTATTAATTAAAAATACAATTAATAATAATACTAATAATTAATACTAACAATAATTAATAATAATAATAATAGTAATAATAATAACAACAACAACAACAACAGGGAATATACTAAATTAAGTGAAACGATCACTTAAAATAACATTTGAAATAAATCTAATTTCTATCTTAAAACTAGGATCGAACTAAAACCCACGAGTATGATATGTTCATATCTGCACAAGTACCTTTCAAATTACACTCATTTCGCTGTCAACTCACTCACTGTACTGGAACTACGACACATTTCACTGATTCTATCCTGATTTCCTGTATATCCGTCCATACATGTATATACCCATCCATTCTTTATCCATCCATTCCTCCATTCACCCATCCGTCTATCCATCCATCCACCCAAATATCCATTCATTCATCCATCCATCTACTATCTATCCGCCCAACCATCCATCCATTTTCCGTTCATCCATCCATCCCATCCAATTCATTCACCCAACCATCTGTCCGTCCATCCATCCAATCATTCACCCATCTATCTATCTGTTCATCCAACTATCCACTGACCCATCCATCTATCCGTTCATCCATCCATTCATCCATCCATCGATCCATCTATCCCCCCATCCATCCATGTATCCATCCATTCATCCATTTATCCTTTCATCCAACCTTCCATCCATCCATCCATTTTTCCGTTCATACATCCATCCCATCCATTCATTCACCCAACCAACTATCCACCCATCCATCCATCCATTCAAAAATTCATTTATTTGTTCATCCAATCAATTATTCACCCATTCATCTATCCGTCCATACATCCATTCACCCGTTTACCTATTCGTTCATCCATCCATTCACCCATTCATCTATCCGTCCATACATCCACTCATTCATCAATCCATCTATCCGTTCATCCATCCATCCACTAACGTCGTTCGTTCATCCATCCATCCATGTAGACTACCTCTCTATCTATTAATCAATGCATGACTCTCTACATATCTTCTCTTTCTCCACAAGCACATACAAACCTATCTACGTATTTATTTGTCTGTCTCATATTCAACGCTATTTTTGCCTTGTCCTTTCTTTTTCCTTAGCTTTTAATCTATTTCTGTCCGTCTGCTGTCCCTTTCTTCTACTATCTACCTCATGTAATGTCACTATCTCTTCCACCTTTTAATCTTTTTGTCAATATTTCAAAATTGTTTCGTGTTCATCCTCTTTCTTTTCTCTTTATTTTTTCTCTTCTTTTTCTTCTTTCTCTTCTTCGTCTTATTCTTCTCCTCCCGTTCCAAGTTTTACATACTTTGATGCTCTGATTTTGCAGAGATATGTTTGTGTTTATAATGTTCTCGTTTTGTTTATATATAAAAACTTTACTTTCCTCTATCCTATTATGCTGAAATTACCAATCTAAAACGCAGATAAGATCGAATGATATTAGCTTTGTTACATTTTTTCTAATATTAGTACAGAATATGGCGACTGCGTGACGTAACATGCTGTCTACAACCATTTTCCCAGGAATTCTCAGTCTTCTACAGCTCCAATAGCATTTCACTATCAAACAAACACACAAGATAGTGAAAAAGAACTTTTAGTACACAGTTAAAATGCATTTCATTTTACTGTTGCGAGCACTGGTACTTGGCGACTTGTAAGACAGTCTTCTCGACACCCTGTACTCTCGAGCTGCGTGTTATTATCGCCTAACCGCAGCCCACAGGACGCCGCTACCGTTGTGCGTAACAAAAGAACGTGTCAGTGTATCATGCACATTGTGAAGGACCCGCTCGCCGCGGGGGGGCCGGCCCAGGTGTTGACACCAATTCTCGCCTCCAACACACATCATTTCACTTCACACTCTGCTTGGCATGAGGAGGGAGAAACTTCTGCTGGGAACCGGCGTGGTGACAACCATTGCCTTCACGTGACGAGGGAAAACAAAACGCGAAATTATATGGTCCGGTGCGAGTTCCTTGGGAGACTTCCAGCCTGTTCACACGCGCAGGCCACAACTACCGCTTTCATCATAACCATCGACGGAATAATCATTAACGTTGATATCACAACCATTTTCTGCATCATTATTTAAATAATTATCACCATATATTGTCATTATTTACACCATCACCGAATCTTAATAGTCAAGAATGGAAATAATTTTTAGCACAATGATCACTAAGATTTGTAATAATAATAATAATAATAATAATAATAATAATAATAATAGTAATAATAATAATAATAATTATAATAATAACTGATGGGGCTAATCCAGAAATGCATACAGAGTGTTAGTTGGGAGGCCGGAGGGAAAAAGACCTTTGGGGAGGCCGAGACGTAGATGGGAAGATAATATTAAAATGGATTTGAGGGAGGTGGGATGTGATGATAGAGACTGGATTAATCTTGCTCAGGATAGGGACCAATGGCGGGCTTATGTGAGGGCGGTAATGAACCTCCGGGTTCCTTAAAAGCCAGTAAGTAAGTAATTGATGGGGATTTTAAAGAAAATTGGTGTGGATTGGAAAGAGTGAAGTTGTTCAGTAATCTTTATATGAAGCAACAAGTGAAAGTCAGGATAGGAGAAGAAATGTCAGAAGGAAGTGAAATTGGGAAAGGAGTAGGCTAGGTCAAGGATGTCCTTTATCACCTACCCTGTTCAATATCTGCTTGGGAGAAGTGATAGTAGGAGGAAGAAGAATAAAGTGCATAAGATTTGTTGATGATATGGCGTTGTTAGCAGAAGAGGAGATGATACTAAGGGATATGCTACAGGAGCTAAATGACAGCTATGAGCAGTATGGAATGAAGATAAATGCAAATAAGACGAAGAGTATGATTATCGCAAGAAAAATACAGAAGATAAACTTGCGAATTCTGAATGAGACAGTAGAGCAAGTGGACAGCTTCAGATACTTGGGGTGTACTATAAGCAGTAACATGAGCTGCTGCCAAGAAGTCAAAAGGAGGATAGCAATGGCCAAGGAAGCTTTTAATAGAAAAAAGAGCATCTTCTGCGGATCTCTGGAAAAAGAACTAAGGAAGAGACTAGTGAAGTGCTTTGTATGGAGTGTGGCATTGTATGGGTCAGAAACATGGACAGTATGACGAAGTGAAGAGAAGCGAACAGAAGCATTTGAACTGTGGATATGGAGAAGAATGGAACTTGTGAAGTGAACAGACAGAATAAGAAATGAAGCTGTGCTGGAAAGAGTGGGTGAAGAAAGAATGATGCTGAAACTGATCAGGAAGAGGAAAAGGAATTGGTTGGGTCACTGGTTGAGAAGAAACTGCCTACTGAAGGATGCACTGGAAGGAATGTTGACCGAGAGAAGAGTTCGGGGTAAAAGAAGATATCAGATGATAGATGACATTAAGATATATGGATCATATGAGGAAACAAAGAGGAAGGCAGAAAATAGGAAAGATTGAAGAAAGTTGGGTTTGCAGTGCAAGACCTGCTCTCGGGTAGGACACTAAATGAAATGAAATAATAATAATAATAATAATAATAATAATAATAATAATAATAATAATAATAATAATAAAGAAAAGTTAACATTACAGCCTGCTTTCAAAGCAGAACACCACGTTTGAGGAGGGAATGATCAAAGCAGACCTATTACATTTAGCCAAGTTTCACGGCAAATGTTGTCGTGTCAATTTCAAATTCATACCGTTACGAAAAGTTGCCCATGTTAAATTTCCTCAAATGTTTATGATAGAGGAAGTGTTACAAATATGGAATATAATTTTGTTTGTTTGTTTTTTTTTTCTTTTTTTTTTTTAGTTTTGAACCCTACATGTTTTGAATACTGAACGTAGAGTATCGTCCTGTTCATTGCTGAATGTTTCTGGGAATGGTACAGCGGACTTAGAAGTTCGTAAAATGTTTTATGTTGACTATTACACTTTTACTACGTCATACTACTTTTGACCGATAAAACGGTACGAAAGGACGTCTTTAAACCAATCATGGCTGCTTATCGCACAATTTTATCGCGTCCCTAGCATTTGTTTAATTTTATCGCGTCCCTAGCATTTGTTTATTTTTATCACTACCCTAGCATTTGTTTCTTTGTTTGCCAACATTTCAAACTGCATTGGTCTGGACGTCAAAAAAACAGAAAATTACAAACCACTCCAGTCGATGCACTGCAGTTTCAAATGTGACTCGCATTGGCATTCAAGAACAAGAATTAATAAAGATCACTGGTCATAGCTAAGCATCTTCCCTGAAATCCTATTTACAAACAAATGAAGAGCACCACCATTCGTAAATCCTGAATAAGTTGAGGAATACACCATGTACATCAACGAGTTCCACTTCTTTTACGCACACGTCTAATATAACGTCAACTGAATCACCAACCACTAAAACATTCAAATTTGAAAATTGTACTTTCAATAATTGTTCCTTTTAAATTTATTAATGTTTATTTTTTATTTCATCATCGTTAATTAAAACTTTTCTTGTTTATTTCATCATCCCTAATTAAAATTTTCTAACACTTGTTTATATTATTTAGGTTATGTTATAGCTTCTGCTATATGATATTATGAATAGTCACGTATCAGAGATTGTTTAATACTAAGATTTATTGAAAATCATCTGTGAAGTGACGTTGATTACTGGGATCCGGATAATTGAAGTGGAATGCAACTGTTTTAATAAAAATGAAACTGAATCAACAGAACCTTCTTGACTAGTAACCGTCCACAGAGTTCAATGAAGATTCCGTAGTCGGCACAACTGATAACAAGAAAACAGCTAAACATAACACACTACTGCCATCTAGCGCAATATTTGTAATTTAGAGATGGTACAATAATACATTTGAAGACAGTTGTATTTTCGTAAGTCAATTAATATTTTATTGTATTGGAATACTTCGTTACTTCTAATCTTTATATACTTTCTTCTGATCGTGTAATAGTCAATTAAATCCCACTCGAGTTTTGATTTTCTCTAGATACATCAAAACTTCTAGTGAGATTACTGTTGAAAAAATAATATCCTCAAAGTCTAACATATTTCCTTCATAAAAATAGAGGTACAAATATAGAAAATTATGAAGAAGTTATAAGATTAACAAAATTGCAAAATCACACAGAACAAGCATTCAGCATCTTCATTAGTTGTTTTCCCAACCGTAATACTGAATCCAGATGAATCGTCTCTCACGTATTTTCTAAAACTTGTTTTATGACTTCTTGCATTGCCTTTTCATTTCACTGTTTTCTAAGTTTGTTGGAAGATGAAGTTTTCCCGGAAAAAAGTAATCTACTCAGTAATTTGTAACATGAAGGCTAGCAAGAATCTGCACTACATATTTTTACGCGAGAAACTATAGTACGTAAATTGCT